>NC_041402.2:35553087-35785587 GCF_900747795.2 Erpetoichthys calabaricus
GTCGTGCAAGGCAATTTACAAACAGAGTCCTGATTTGATGGCGGTGATTACACTCATTCGCAAAGATTTCCATTCTCCCAGGAGCTGACGGTGTACTTGAAGTGTCACAAATGGTGCGAGAAGAGAGGACGCTGCCCGAAACTGCGAAGGTCTTGACCTGGTGGAGCAGCCTGACATTCCGCGCCTCCCAACGTTCACTTTGTTCTCGCGACCCCTCGTCGCTGAAGGCGGTCTCGTCTTTACATTGTTTACAGCTTGGCACAGTTAAAAATTAGAAAGATGCAAAGCTGTTTTCCTCATCTCTTCTATTATCAAGTACTGCAATGCGGAGCGCACTTCTATGGGATAGATCGGCATGTTTGTATTTTACTTGTTTTTAATGGCGTCCACAAACGAAGTGATTAGTTCCTGTATTATAATATGTTCTGTGGTCATATTGGTAATTATGGTAATTTCCATATCACGTGGTTATACGTAATTTCCATATCGCGTGGTCATGCATAATTTCCGTTTCAAACGCGAAAAGAATTTTATTTTTGTATTATATATATAATCTTGTCTTATATAATATGCTACCGTGGCTGTCTGTTTGTCTGTCCAGGATTTTAAATTGCCTGTAGCTCGCAAACCGTTCGAACTATTGATCTAAAAATTTGGTACACATATACTATGTGACATCTACTACCTGCTTTCGGGGTGATGATTAACCTCCAAGGTAATTCCTTTTTTTATTTTATTTTATTGTATGGGCTCCAATCTTATCCTTGTCACCTTCCCCGTCACTTCCTCTGCCTCTTCATATCTTAAATCATTCTTGAGGCAGATTGAAGACTTAAGTGCCAGGTTAAGTGAAAAATTAAAGAAAGCGTACTAAGTAATTGCAACACAAACACTGACTTCTTCTATAATACGCTACCGTGGCTGTTCATTTGTCTGTCCAGGATTTTAAATCACCTGTAGCTCGCAAACCATTTCATCTTTTGACTTGAAATTTGGTACACATACAGTATACTACGTGATGTCTACTATCCACTTTCAGGGTGATGATTTGTATTACTCTTTATTTTTATTTTATTGTTGAATCAACTCTCGGCAGTGCGCAGCAGGGCAGCGCATGCGTATGGGAGCTGTTCTCATTCCCCACCACCTTCGCTAATCATTCTTGAGGCAGATTGAAGACTTAAGTGCCAGTTTAAGTGAAAAATTAAAGAAAACGTACTAAGTAATTGCAACACAAAAACTAACTTAATCAGTTTTAACACAAAAAGATGGCGACGAAAGAAGAGAAGAAGTGGGCTGCTAGGGTGGAGAAAAGAAGAGCTGCTCAGGAAGCAGCAAGCGCATCAACCTCTGAGCAAATGAATGCCAAATGTAAAGTGAAAGTGGATGAAAACTAGGAATGCTCAAGTCAAGTGGATTCACTGCACCGTGCAGTACGCCGTTACTGGTGTGTGTAAATATATATTCTCACACATTGAATTAATTATTTGATATGACAGTTAAACACAGCTTGAATGAAAACTTGAATGCAGTTATAGTTTTAAATCATTTTTAATAATTGTGCAGCAGCTTTTTTGATGTTAAAATGTACATATACTATATTTATTCATGTTTTCCTAATGTACCAGTTAGACATTCCTAATTTTTGAACTGTAATAATAAATATGTATTGTAATTTTAAATATGCAGCACTTATTTCTTACTAAAACGTATACTGTATGTATAAACACATTACAGACCATTAAAAGGTCACAAATTTATCAAAAGTTTGTCAAGAAGATACAACGCTAACATGCTTAACACTTTTACAAGTAAAATAAACTATTTTGCTGTTAAGCTAACCAAGCCAATTGTTTACTTAGCAGCAATTGCAGATTCTTCATCTTTTTCTAATTGAAAATGTGAGCTGCTGTACTTAACACAAGTTCTCAGACCATTCAAACTCAGATGAACAGTATCCATTTTAATAAAATTACAAAGTGAAAATGTCTAAATTCATCAAAGTATGTTTTGTTGTCATTTTTCTAACTGCACATGATGACTCCTCCATTTCCTTTTTTCTCCATTTGTTTTTCCATTTTCTTTAATGTAAAGGCTAATATTCCAGTGTTCTCTCTCTGGTAAAGTCTGCCTTGCTGCTCACTGTTTACTGGAAGTTTGCAGGAAAAAAATGGTAGCCGAACTATTGTAATACCTCTTGTAAATGAGCACTACAACTAAATTTACTGTAATCCTTGGAAAAGCAAATGATGAAAAAAATACATGTTTTGTGATGGGCCAATTTATTGATTAACGAATAAGTCTTTTACAGTTACAATCAGCAGATTTAGGTGGCTGTCTGATCAAATTTTTACTGCACATGTCAGTTTTTGTTGTACTACTATATAATTTAAATGGGCAAACCAGCTGATTAAGGAAACCGTTAACTAACACAATTTCAATATTTAGGTATCAGAACCCAGTATTTTATGTAATTTTGATGATACTAGCATCTTTTTGAAATGTTCTGCTCTTTGTGCTTGACCTATCTTTGCTGGTAAAACCTTCTTATTTTTGGTGCAGAAGCTGAAGATCAGAAGCAGCAGTTTGGGGTATATGGGGACGGGCATTCTGAAATACAGGAAGGCACAAGACTGTTTAGAGCCTTGTATGCAAATAACAGTATTTTTAAGTCAATGCTAAAATGGAATGGAAGCCAATATAGCTGTTATTTGCACAGATCATTTCATTGTATTTAGAACTTTTGCTACAGCATTTTCAATAATGTAAAAACCTATTTTTGCATTTCTTTGGTAATCCTATTAAAAGTGCTTTACAGGAATCTAGTCGACTACAGAGAAAAACATGTCAACTTGTCAGCATCCAACAGATAAAAAAGATATCAATATAATGCCATGTTTTTAAACGGAAAAACACATTTTATAACCTGTTCAGTTGCAATGTAACTGGTAGCTGCAATGGTAGTTTGCATAGGGGTATACAGAGATTGGAAAAAATAGACCAGACTGCAATTCAGTTCTGATGGAGCCACTGGGGAAGATCACAGGATCCTGCTGTGAATGCCATCTACTTGGTAAGATTATGTAAATGAAGTCTGCAGCTGAAAACCACTGCAGAAGTCATGTAATGTGATAGGGACTTTGCATCTTGCTACACAAAGCAGTTCTTTAACCTAGAGGTTCTCAACAAAAGCGCCTTGACCCACTAGGGGGCCTCAGTAAACTTTGAGGGGTGCAAGATGAATGAATATAATTATAAAATAATTAAGTAAATTACTTAAATCACTGAAAATCAAGCTACAGCAGGTTGTCGGACCACTTCATCAATATTTAAAATACTGTAGCATCTTGACTGAGATGCAGCATGGAAGCCATGATACACTTGAATCAGTCAAGTAAGTTAGAGACAAATGGAGAGCAGCCAGCCATGTAAATCAGCGAAATAAGCAGAAACTGACAAAAAGGGGCATTGTGATCAGGTGAAATAAAATGGAAAGGGCAGGGCTGGAGTGGGTAGTGACAGGCTTTTTTTTTTTTGTTTTGTAAGGGAGGCAGGTGCTGCATTGAACACGTCAGCTAGATTAAATCGGTGCACAGTCCAAATGGTTTTCATCTGCAGAGAAAAGAGCAGTGAGGTTGCGGAAACTGCAGTGACTTTAACAGTAGAGAAGGGTATAGGGGTAGTGGAACAATGACCTGGAGCTGTAAACCACAGGCAGAAGACCATCTGTATAGGAGCAAGCTACAAAACAGAGAAAGTTCTGAATGGTGCTTCAGTAGCTACCATGTCCTTCATGACCAGAACAAACCAAGTAATTGGTCACTGAACATGTTACTTGAGGCCTGCAACAATTGTTAGTTTTCTCAAATACCCCCTTTAATATTAGAACAATCTAGATGAATACAAACCATTCACCTAACAATGCTCACCCATCCTAGCCACTTAATTCTTCTAAAATAACATTTTCTAGTTTTAAAAGTACCTAAAGTTTTACTGTCTACCAGATTATTTGGTAGCTTATTCCATTTGTCTATGGTTTTCTGTGCAAAGAAAAACTTCCTAGTGTTTGTACAAAATTTACCCTTAACAAGTTTCCAACTGTGTCCCCTTGTTCTTCATGAACTCATTTTAAAATAAGTCTCGATCTACTGCAATAATTCCTTTCATAATTTTAAACACTTTATTAATGTTTCCTCTTAATCTTCTTTTGCTTAAACTAAAAAGGCTCAGCTCTTTTAATCTTTCCTCATAATTCATCCCCTGTAACCCTGGAATCAGTCTAGTTGCTCTTCTCTAGACTTTTTCTAGCGCTGCTATGTCCTTTTGTAGCCTGGAGACCAAAACTGCACCCAGTACTCCAGATGAGGCCTCACCAGTGTGTTATAAAGCTTCAGCATAACCTCCTTGGACTTGTACTCCACACATCAGGGCACTATATAACCTAACATTCTGTTAGCCTTCTTAATGGCTTCTGAACGGTGTCTGGAAGGTGATAGTGTCAAGTCCACTACAATTCATAAGTCCTTCTCGTAAGGTGTACTTTTGATTTTCAAACCTGACATTTTTACTTTTTATATGTGTAATACTTTGGTGTGACGCAGTGGTAGCGCTGCTGTCTTGCAGTAAGGAGACCAGGGTTCATGTCCTTGGTCCTCCCTGTGTGCAGTTTGCGTGTTCTCCTCAAGTCTGTGTGGGTTTTCTCCTGGTGCTCTGGTTTCCTCCCACAGTCGATGAGGTGAATTGGTGATTCTAAATTAGCCCTAGTGTGTGGTCAGGGTGTGTGTGTGTGTGTGTGTATGTGTTTGCCCTCTGATGGACTGGTGCCCTGTCCAGGGTTTGATCCTGCCTTGCACTCTATGCTAGCTGGGATAAGCTCCACCCAGACCCCTACCCCTACAGACCTCTGTGACCGGTTAAAAAATGACTGACATGTAATACTTTACGTTTATACAGTGATCCCTCGCTATATTGCGCTTCGCCTTTCACGGCTTCACTCCATCGCGGATTTTATATGTAAGCATATTTAAATCTATATCGCGGATTTTTTGCTGGTTCGCGGATTTCTGCGCACAATGGGTCTTTTAATTTCTGGTACATGCTTCCTCAGTTGGTTTGCCCAGTTGATTTCATACAAGGGACGCTATTGGCAGATGGCTGAGAAGCTACCCAACTTACTTTTCTCTCTCTCTTGCGCTGACTATCTGTGATCCTGACATAGGGGGTGTGAGCAGGGGAGCTGTTCGCACACCTAGACGATACGGACAGTCGTCTAAAAATGCTGAAAGATTATCTTCACGTTGCTATCTTTTGTGCAGCTGATCCTGAAATGACATGCTGCAAGGTGCTTCGCATACTTAAAAGCTCGAAGGATACGTATTGATTTTTGATTGATAAACGAACTTTGTCTCTCTCTCTCTTTGTCTGCTCCTGACGGAGGGGGTGTGAGCTGCCGCCTTCAACAGCTTTGTGCCTCGGTGCTTCGCATACTTAAAAGCAAACAGCCCTATTGATTTGTTTGCCTTTCTCTATCTATGTGACATTCTGTGCTCCTGACAAGCACTCCTTTGAAGAGGAAGATATGTTTGCATTCTTTTAATTGTGAGATGGAACTGTCATCTCTGTCTTGTCATGGAGCACAGTTTAAACTTTTGAAAAAGAGACAAATGTTTGTTTGCAGTGTTTGAATAACGTTCCTGTCTCTCTACAACCTCCTGTGTTTCTGCGCAAATCTGTGACCCAAGCATGACAATATAAAAATAACCATATAAACATATGGTTTCTACTTCACGGATTTTCTTATTTCGCAGGTGGCTCTGGAACGCAACCCCCGCAATGGAGGAGGGATTACTGTATACATGAAATTTCAACTGCCACAAATCTGCCCAAGCCTGTATGCTGTTCAAGTCCCTCTAATGATTCAACTGATTCTAGATTATCTGCCAATTCACCTAGCTTGGTATCATCTGCAAACTTAACAAACTTGTTACTTCTATTCCTATCCAAATCACGTGTATATATATATTAAATATAACAGCAGCCCTAGCACTGACCCCTGCGGAACACCACTCTTAATTTCAGCCAATTCTGATAGGGTTGCATGCATCATAACCCTCCTCTTCCTGTGTC
This sequence comes from Erpetoichthys calabaricus, assembly GCF_900747795.2. Taxonomy (NCBI): domain Eukaryota; kingdom Metazoa; phylum Chordata; class Cladistia; order Polypteriformes; family Polypteridae; genus Erpetoichthys; species Erpetoichthys calabaricus. The sequence continues at coordinate 35,559,214 of NC_041402.2, forward strand.
TGAACCAATTCTGCACCCATCTTCAAAAATCATCCTGAACTCCCACTTCCTTTAGTTTGATGCCCAACCTCTCATGTGGCACCTTATCAAATGCCTTTTGAAAGTTCAGATAAATAATATATGCTCCACTTTGATCATATCCTTTTGTTGCTTCCTCATAGTCACCCTTTTTATATAATAGGACTAGGGGTCTCCGCCTCCAGCTCGTTTTGCCCGCCCACCCCTGGGTTTGGTTTACCGGATATATAATTTAAAGAGATTATTTTATTATTTATTTCTGGCCTCGGGTGTGGTTAAATCTCTTTCTCGCAGGATGTATAATGCTGCTCGCGATGTGAAGGGGGTGCGGCTGAACGCACGCTAAGGAGAAGAGGTTGGATCATCTGCTGGCGTGCTGCGTGTTTTGCTTGTCGTTATTTTAAGAGCTGGGAGCACATGACGTGTGTCTGCCAAAAGCATTCCAACAACTGCTAAGTTAGATGTCCGTGAACTTGTTCTAAATGTTATCTCAATACCTTGTCTTGCGTGATGTTAAAGTGTCTCTTGTGGGACGTCAAAGATTTTTTTTTTTATAATAGAGAGATAATTTTTGCCATTTTCAAGTCCTTTGGAATCTCCCCAGTGCTCAGTGACTTGTAAAAACATATGTCAAGGGTTTATATATGTACTAGTTAGACTCCTTAAGAACTCAAGGGTAAATCTTATCTGGTCCTGGTAATTTGTTTGATTAAATCTTATTTAATCTAAGATGTACTTCTCCCTCCACAATTTTCAAATCACTCGGTACCTCCTTAGTAGTCCCTTTTACTGGTGTGAGGTTATCTACTTCCTCACATGTGAGAGCATGTGCTATTTCACTGTCTATATTTTTTAATTCCTCTTTACTGTTGTGATGCACTTTACCTCCTAGACTGGTTTTTTTACTACTAAAATACTGAAAGAATCTCATTGGGTCATCTTTCACCTTATGCACCTTTTTTTAGCCTCCCTAATATCCTTCTTAATGGTTACCCTCATGCTTTCATATGGCCTGTGGTTCACACTGGGGTTATTAGTCTTATATGCCTTATTCAGACATTTTTTCCTTTGCTGCTTCTTTTTCAGTTCATTATCAACTCACTTCAAAGCTTTTTAAATTCCAAATTTAGGTATGTACCAGTCCTGCATTACATGTAAAACATTTTTTAACCTGTTCCACTGGTCCTTCACTGTCTCTACACTTATCCCAGTCCATCCTCCTTAGACTTTGCCACACCTGCTCCAATATTGCCCTACCAAAAGTTAACCTTAACAGTTTTAGTCTTAACATCTGCACTCTTCCAAACTACAGAGAATTGTATTATATTATGTCACTTGACCCTAGTGGTTCAGTCACCACAATATCCTTAATTCAGTCCTGATTACTACAAAATATTAAATGTAAACAGGCTTCCCCTAGCGTTGGTGCTTTAATATACTGTGTTCAAAGAGCAATTGCTGATTACTTCTAAAAGCTCCTGCCCTTATGCTCCACTATTTTCAAGGTTATACCAGTTAATATTTGGGTAGTTAAAGTTTCCAATGACTATATATCCCCCTGTAAACTTGCCTTTTTAATATTGCCAAAAAAATGTGCAATGAAAAAGTCTGCATTGGGTGGTCTATAACACACTCCTAAAATAAGACCTCTTTCTCTGACACTTTCCAGAAGACGTCATATGTCTTAACTAAGTTGGGATTCATCGTCCAACTGAAGAGGACGTTTAAATTCTGTTTGACCTAAACTACAACCCCACCTCCTTTTCTGTTCAGTCTATCCTTCCTAAAAAATGTGTATCCCTCAATGTTATACTCATCCTCATCTCTGTTATTTAGCCAGATTTCTGTTATTGCTGTAATATCATAATTATGCTCTGCTACATACAACTTCAACTTGTCTCTTGATTTATTTTTGATACTTGTAGTATTAAGGTCAAACTATTTTAAATGTGTTACTTATACTTTTGTATTTAAACGTCTAGTTACAACTTATTATTTGTATGCATTTTTATCTTTACATTATTGTTTGTTCTTTCATGCCCCTTCATAACCTAGTTTTGGACAATCCTTGTCTAACCTTATCATACACCTCCCCAACACACTGGTGTCCTTCCAATTCAGATGTAACCCGTCATGGTGGAACAGGTCCAACCTGTTCTGAAAGAAGTCCCTATGGCCCATAAACCTATACCCTTACACCCTACACTAAGATTTGAGCCTTCTAATCTCCTCAGTCTTACATGGACTGGCGCGTGGCATAGGTAGAACTTCAAAGAAGACTACCTTGTCAGTTCTGCCCCTCAGTCTGGCAACTAACTCTTTAAATTTGGATCGCAGAATTGACAGACTACCCATATGTATACCATTTGTTCCATATGGACAGTGACAATTGAATCCACCTCCAGTCTGGCCAAGAGCCTTTCAAACCTTCCAGGGAGGTCTCCCCCTCATACACCCAGAATCCAACACACTTTCCAAGACAATGAAAACGGTTTGACACTTCCAATTATGGGTTTGATGCCACTGTACAGTGTGCACCTTTCACCTTCCACCTTGTGACCGTGAATCACTCTACAGTGCATCCGGAAAGTATTCACAGCGCATCACTTTTTCCACATTTTGTTATGTTACAGCCTTATTCCAAAATGGATTAAATTCATTTTTTTCCTCAGAATTCTACACACAACACCCCATAATGACAACATGAAAAATGTTTACTTGAGGTTTTTGCAAATTTATTAAAAATAAAAAAACGGAGAAATCACATGTACATAAGTATTCACAGCCTTTGCTCAATACTTTGTCGATGACCCTTTGGCAGCAATTACAGCCTCAAGTCTTTTTGAATACGATGCCACAAGCTTGGCACATCTATCCTTGGCCAGTTTCGCCCATTCCTCTTTGCAGCACCTCTCAAGCTCCATCAGGTTGGATGGGAAGCGTCGGTGCACAGCCATTTTAAGATCTCTCCAGAGATGTTCAATCAGATTCAAGTCTGGGCTCTGGCTGGGCCACTCAAGGACATTCAACCACTCCTTTGATATCTTGGCTGTGTGCTTAGGGTCGTTGTCCTGCTGAAAGATGAACCGTCGCCCCAGTCTGAGGTCAAGAGCGCTCTGGAGCAGGTTTTCATCCAGGATGTCTCTGTACATTGCTGCAGTCATCTTTCCCTTTATCCTGACTAGTCTCCCAGTTCCACCACCTGCCACCACCATGCTTCACTGTAGGGATGGTATTGGCCTGGTGATGAGCGGTGCCTGGTTTCCTCCAAACGTGACGCTTGGCATTCACACCAAAGAGTTCAATCTTTGTCTCGTCAGACCAGAGAATTTTCTTTCTCATGGTCTGAGAGTCCTTCAGGTGCCTTTTGGCAAACTCCAGGCATGCTGCCATGTGCCTTTTTACTAAGGAGTGGATTCCATCTGGCCACTCTACCATACAGGCCTGAGTGGTGGATTGCTGCAGAGATGGTTGTCCTTCTGGAAGGTTTTCCTCTCTCCACTGAGGACCTCTGGAGCTCTGACAGAGTGACCATCAGGTTCTTGGTCACCTCCCTGACTCCCTGACTCTCTCCCCTGATCGCTCAGTTTAGATGGCCGGCCAGCTCTAGGAAGAGTCCTGGTGGTTTGGAATGGTGGTTTCAAACTTCTTCCACTTACGGATGATGGAGGCCACTGTGCTCATTGGGACCTTCAGAGCAGCAGAAATTTTTCTGTAACCTTCCCCAGATTTGTGCCTCAAGACAATCCTGTCTCAGAGGTCTACAGACAATTCCTTTGACTTCATGCTTGGTTTGTGCTCTGACATGAACTATCAACTGTGGGACCTTTATATAGACAAGTGTGTGCCTTTCCAAATCATGTCCAATCAACTGAATTTACCACAGGTGGACTCCAATTAAGCTGCAGAAACATCTCAAGGATGATCAGGGGAAACAGGATGCACCTGAGCTCAATTTTGAGCTTCATGGCAAAGGCTATGAATACTTATGTACATGTGCTTTCTCAATTTTTTTATTTTTAATAAATTTGCAAAAACCTCAAGTAAACTTTTTTCACGTTGTCATTATGGGGTATTGTGTGTAGAATTATGAGGAAAAAAATGAATTTAATCCATTTTGGAATAAGGCTGTAACATAACAAAATGTGGAAAAAGTGATGTGCTGTGAATACTTTCTGGATGCACTGTACCTGCCAGGTCTGGAGCAGTCATGTAGTTATTGTATTGCAATTTAGTTAGAATGGGTATCTGCTACTTGCAATGAACCAAGAAGAAAAAGTGAAAAGAAGTTAACACCCCTCACTGTCATGAACACCTTTTGTGTTTTTAATATGATACCAAAGATGTGATAGTTTCATGAAGGAATTTTAAAGGCGACTTCACACACAGCACTGCTGCACTCACGTTTTAAAACCACACAGGTGTCAGGGATGGCAGTCCTCCACATCTTTTCCATTGACTTCATTGGTACATTTTTAGTTGTGTTAAACATTACTATCACAAAGCAAAGTAGCTTTTGTAATTAAGTTATGAAAAAATGTCTGCACTGATTTATGTCTGCATTTTGAAATGTAGTTTTGATGTTGGACTTACAGAAATATGTAACGCTTTTATGCTTAATTTAAAAAGTAATACTTAATCCAAGTGAGTAGTGAGTTGTTTTTTCCAAAAGTATCTGCATTGATGAATTCTGTGTTTGGATAATAACTGGTTATTATTTATCCTTAAGAAATGCTTACTTGTTTCATGTTATGATTAAGTAGTTCACACAAGAGTAAAATCATTTTTATTTAATAAAACCACACAGGCTGCTTTTGAAATGGCTTCATAATTTTGTGTTATGTTTTAAAATACAAGCAGTGTAATAGCACTAGCAGCAAATATGGTTTTTTAAATGTAAGTTCAAAAACAATTGCCTTTGTCAAGACAGCAGCAAAAGTAAAGGACGAGAAATATCTTGCAGGGTAGCCTCACATAATAACACAGTCCACTTGTAGGGCCTTGGAGTAATAAAGTCTGAGAACCAGTGCTCTAGCTCATATCACATAGTGGCATTTACAGTAACATATAAAACTGAGCGGTGAGTTTTTACACTTGCTTAATTTTGAATGTCTAACCCGGGGTGCGGAAAATTCAACGCCCGACTCGTCCGACATGGGTAAATTGACCGTCGGACAAGTGTGTTTTTCTGTTTCAGTTGTCCACGGACAAGTGCTATTTTCTGGAGAAAAATATATGTGCTGTGCAGGGCACATTTTACCACTACTTTCACATTTTAAACATTTGGGTACGTACTTTGTGCGGAAACAGTCTACTTAGGCATGTTCTTCATGTCTCAAATTGGTCTTCAATATTGTTTACAAAATGACGGCTGATTTTTCAAAGGGGAAGCACTCTTACGGTCTTACATAAGTATTTTACCCTAATATGTACACGCTTGGAGATGCTGTCATTTTTTTCATGCCGACATTACGATGTAATCTGATGATTTTTCATTATAATCAATAACTTTTATATATTACCAGTAACGGTGTACTGCACGATAACATGCAGTGAATAAATACACTTGACTTGAGCATTCCTAGTTTTCATTCTATTTCTCTGTACGTTTAGCATTCATTTGTTCAGAGGTTGATGCGCTTGCTGCTTCCTGAGCAGCTCTTCTTTTCTCCATCATAGCGGCCCGCTGCTTCTCTTCTTTCGTCGCCATCTTTTTGTGTTAAAACTGATTAAGTTAGTTTTTGTGTTGCAATTACTTAGTACGTTTTCTTTAATTTTTCACTTAAACTGGCACTTAAGTCTTCAATCTGCCTCAAGAATGATTAGCGAAGGTGGTGGGGAATGAGAACGGCTCCCATACGCATGCGCTGCCCTGCTGCGCACTGCCGAGAGTTGATTCAACAATAAAATAAAAATAAAGAGTAATACAAATCATCACCCTGAAAGTGGATAGTAGACGTCACGTAGTATACTGTATGTGTACCAAATTTCAAGTCAAAAGGTGAAATGGTTTGCGAGCTACAGGTGATTTAAAATCCTGGACAGACAAATGAACAGCCACGGTAGCGTATTATAGAAGAAGATTGATAAAATTCATTGTTTCTACATAAAAATGCAGTCATTTTACTTACAATACAATTGTTTTCACCACATAACAAAGCTTGTTAGGCAGTTAATCTTTCCTGAAATTTGCGATTTCGTGTAGGTTATGATATATTGAGGAGTTAAGAAATTTATTGCGTGACCACATCAATTTTGATGAGCTGTCAATAGATCGTTTTTGATTAGCGAATATTACATATAAAACAAGTTGGTTTCGCGCTGTCAGTTTATTAAAAATAAAGAAGAAAACATTCTGTTTCCAAAGGTTATGAAATATCTATAAAAATCTTCACTGTAACTGTAGTATGTGAAACAGAACTAGTGTAGCTATAATGAAGGCATTGTTTATTAGTGAGTTAAAATGATAAGGGAATCTTTTATAAAGTGTTCTAGAGCAAGATGGCAAAATACTACTCCCTGAAAGAACTTTTTTCAGTTTTAAAATGGAAGGCAGTTTTGGTATCAATAAAAGAGATCAGAAAAAATAAAATATTTTTCACTTTTGTTATTTGTTTATGGACAAGTGAATTTAACTGGCGGACAAGTGGATTTTCTAAGTTTACTTGTCCGTGGACAAGTAGAAAAAAATTTGATTTCCACACCCCTGCTAACCTTGTGAAAGGCTGAACAACCAATATAAGATTATGGTTTTCTTTTGTATGTTTTTTTTTTAACTTGTATGTGTTTTAGGGAAGCACGGTGGTGCAGTGGTAATGTTGCTGCCTCTCAGTAAGGAGGCTAGGGTATGCATCCTGAGTCCTACCTGTGTGGAGTTTGCATGTTCTCCCCATGTCTGCATGGATTTATTCTGGGTGTTCGGTTTCCTCCCACACTCCAAAGGTTAGGTGTATTGGTGATACTAAATTGGCCCTAGTGTGTAGTTGGGTATGTGTGTTTACTATGCAATGGATTGGTGCTCTGTCCAGGGTTTGTACCTGCCTCACATCCTGTGCTGGCTGGAATAGGCTTTGGCACCCCTCACAACCCTGTTCAGGGCAAAGCAGATTAGAAAATGACAGACTTTTATGTGTTTTATAATGCTGCATTCTATATTTATGCAGTATATTTTACTGAAGTAAATGTTTATATATAGGAACACATGCAGATGACCCCCTTTGTGGTAAGTGGCACCAGTAATGTATTGTGATCCTTCTACTTTATGGTTACACTCCATTGCCTTCACTGCTACATATAAAAATGTCACCTAAAATGTTTATGTATTGCCTACTTTTTCTCACTTAACTCATTTCAGAACACAGTGGATATGTGTATATTGATTTTTAAATAAAAAACATTTACATTTAAGTTTCATTATTTAATTACTTAAAATAAACTTTTCTGTGCAATGCAGAAAGTAAAATTATATCTTTACAAATTTATTAAAGGAAGAAAACAAAATACAACTTAAAATAGTATTAGCGGTTAAAGTACAAAGTGCAAGTAGAAGAAAAGGGTGGTTAAGGGTTTATAGTGAAGCATATCTTTACATTTTTATGGCATGAAGGTAATCTTCATCTTGAAGATTAATTAGGTATTGTGTATATCGAGTCATTCCTGGCTACATTCAATCAGTCTTCTCACTTCTGAATGGTCCCTGTCTAATCTGTTGCCTTTTTAGGTGCACCATATGCATATTTTCCCCTCAAGCAGGTTGTGCATTATCTTGCAAATATAGCAGTCTTTGTTATTGTGTTTTTGTATTTTTATTCTAAATAGGTAGGAATGTGTGTGTTTTTTTATGTCCTTACAAAAAAACAAGTTCATATTGTGATAAACAGGATGTTACAGTCTTCAGTGGCACCCTGTAATACATGTTTCTTCATCCCTTTTCTCGTGATTATTTTTAATATTTCTAAGCCTTTCACAGCCATATATTGATGTTTGTAAATGTAAATAGTTAGCAATATTCTGGATATCCTCCATTTCATCCTATGCGTACATACACCAGTGAGAAATCCAGTTAGATATCAGACCCAGACTGTGCCTCTGTTTAAAATTAGTCTCAGTAGTACTGCTGAGAAACTGGATGAGGCCCAGAATGGCTGCTCCTGCTGTTTCCTGACACAGCAGAGAAGACTTATATAACTCGGAGACACCCGGAACTGTCGGCAGTCAGTGCTGAAATCTGATCTCTGCCTCTTGTTGGGACGTTAACAAAAGGAGTGGCACTTATTCTGCCAATGATCCTTCTTCTAGCACAGACCTGGTGGTTCCAGGGCTGGCGTCCTGCTTGCGTTTCTTCTCCTGACTGGGGCAGGGAAGGTTGAAGGTCAGCAGGAAGTTGGCTCCAGGAAACCAGGGTGGGAGGGGTGGGTAAGAATAAGGTGGTTTTTTGTTGAATTGGCAGCTCTCGGAAAGAAGCATGTGGGATTCCAGCCAGCCTCAACTACACAGTAGGTCTGACAAAGCTGTTTTGGGTATTTTTGGTGCTCTTTAAGATTCCAAATCCGTCATATTGCTGCTATGGGAAGGGAGGGGAGGGGGTGTGTGATGTAATCGCTCTCCTTGTGGTTAGAGGCCTGCCGTCGGTTAACCTTTTGTATCCGTGGGAAGTCCAGAAACTGTTGACCGTGTATGCTGACTGCCCAGTTGCCCTCTGGCTGTGTTTGGTAAACTTGTTTCTTAGTGACAGAATGTTTTAGGGAGAAATGTCAAGAGTGGAACGACAAAGCCATTAACTTTTATTTGACGGGGTAGACCTTTTAAATTTACAAACCTAAAAAAGGACTCTCCCATCTTGAGGTCATCCACAATTTGCTTTAGTTCAAATTAGTGTTCCTGTTTTTTTTGTGTTTGTTTTTATACAGTATAAAAAATTACATACATTCATACTTTGCCTTTCCGGAATTTCTGAGTAAAGTATGATTTCATGACAAACTTTTTTTTACCAGTTATATATGCTACATTTTCATTGGTAATCCAATCTGAAGATGTTCAGTAATGGATGGGCACCGCTTCCTGAGGAAAGCCTAAAAGACACTCATGCAATTTTCATTGTGAATTATCTTGTTAATGTGTGAGACTGAGTTTTCAATGTTTCACACCGGAGTGAATGGAAACCTATGATCAGCCCAAAATATGTCAATGAAAAGCTTTACCTTAAAATCACTGTAACAACTGGCCCTTCTTCCCAGTTCTGATGTGTGAAAAGGGGGAAGATGCAGAGTGTGTGGTGCATGAGAGTGAAACGTGACTTAAGGCAAAGGATGAAACAATGCTGGAAAGAACTGAAATGAGAAGAATAGAGGGATGTATGGAGTTTCTTTTAGGAAGAGGAAAATGAGTGGTGAGTTAAGAGGAGGGGGAACCATTGGTGTTGAGTGAAAACGGGCGTAGGTATTTGGGAAATATGTTGCAAAAGGCAACAATGTGTTAGTGATGCATTGTAATGGAATTGAATTTGTTGAGTTAAAAAAACAAAAAAAACAAACAAACATGGGTGGGTGTTAGTAGATATCTCCTTTAATACAATGGAAAGAAGAGAAAATGAAGAGGGGGATAGTTGTCTAGCTTGAATAAACCCTAATTATGATGGCAACTCTATTGGGGTTCTTTTGTTCGTGTTTTCTTTTTTAAATTTTGTTTGGTGATTTTTGAGGCCAACCCTGCCCATAAAATTTCTTGTGGATTTTTCACCATTTAGGATTTTTTAAGTTTTGTTATAATTAAGTGAATTATTGTATATTTACATTTTTTTTTTACCTTCTGATGTGTATTTCAATTTTTAAGTTGCTCCGAATATGTGCTACACCAGTGTCTAGTATTCTCCTCAGTTGTTGGCTGACATGTTGACTCTTGCTTTTTGGCTGAGCAAATCAGAGGTACAGTACAGTTGAAATATGTATAAAAGAATTACTGCAAATTTAAGTACATAGTTCATTTGATGCCATATTCCTGCAGTTGCGTAGTACATCAGTGGTAAAGAATGATTTAGCAACCTTGCAGTTAAATATCTGACTCACTTGCCCAAACCACCTGTACTTGCTGCATTTGCCTGTGTTCTTTTCCTTGATAGACAAATACATAAATGTTTTATTCAAAAATATACATAAATCATTTGTTATTCTCTTTATTTTTTTCTGTGTGATTAGACCTGGGGATTCCTGAATAATCCCAGAATGAGAGCACAAATGCTGCCTAACAGAGAATGCAACATTTGAGGCTTCCACAATAAATCTTGAGCTCTCTTTGCATGATTTCCTATACATACTAAGAATTCATTTAAACTTTCAATAGGGCATTGTATGCTGCCTCATTGATGCAGCATCCTGTATTCAAATTTTACATTAGCATGTTGTCCTCGAGTTGTGTGTTTTTCACCGGATACACTAGTTATCGTCTCTGTTCCAAATATTCTCCATGTGAGCACGAGTGTGGCTGTGTACATGAATGGACCCGGTGATAGACTGTCATTCTTTTCATTTCTGTTACCTGTCTTGCACCTGAAGCTGCCATTATAGGCTCTAGCCCCTGCACCATGAATTATATTAAGTGTTTTTAAAAATGTGGTTTATAGCAAAATGTGTTAAGCGATCACATATATACAATTTTTTTTATAATTAATCATTTTTAAATCTATTGTACTAATAGGAAAGGTTCTGATTGTTTAAGTTCAGAATGGCATCAGCAAGCAACACTTTCCAGGCAGAAGCATAGCATTTTCTTAATTGCTGGTAGCTCCGCCAGTCTTATTTATATATATATATATATATATATATATATATATATATATATATATATATATATATATATATATATATATATATATATATATATATATATATATATATATATATAAAGCTGGAACAACTCAAAAAGGTTTGGAACTCCAGCAGGGTAGTCCCTTTTAATTCCTTCAGATTTGGCAAACTTAAACAGGTGCCGTCTTCTGATAATTAACATAGGGCAAGCAAAAACAAACTCAAAACTACTATAGCGCTTGGTAAGCAAACACAACAACAGAAAGGATTCTCAGAGTTTTCACTCTGCAGAACTGGTCTTATCAATACAAAACGACTTAATGGAGGCACCCGGTCTTTTTATAATGGGAGGACTGGAAGGGGTGGAGCTAGTTTCCTTCACTGGGAGGTTTCTGGGAGCTTTGGGGAAAAAGGTAACAAGTTTAGCGACAGCGCCCCCTCACCCTGGTGGGTTACCATTTATCTCGAACGAGCCTTCAAGGAGATCCTCACGCACATAATATATATATACTGTATAATACACACTGCCTGGCCAAAAAAAAAGTCGCCACCTGGATTTAACTAAGCAAATAGGTAAGAGCCTCCTATTGGATAATTACTGCATGGGCGATTATCTTTCAGCTGGCAACAAGTTATTTAACCCCAACTGGTGCAATGAGTTGCTTTTCATTTCTTAAACAACCATGTTGAAAGACGCATCTCGTGGTCGTGGAAAAGATGTTAGTCTGTTTGAGAAGGGTCAAATCATTGGCATGCATCAAGCAGAGAAAACATCTAAGGAGATTGCAGAAACTACTAAAATTGGGTTAAGAACTGTCCAACACATTATTAAAAACTGGAAGGATAGTGGGGACCCATCGTCTTCGAGGAAGAAATGTGGCCGGAAAAAAATCCTGAATGATCATGATCGGCGATCACTTAAACGTTTGGTGAAATCAAATCGAAGAAAAACAACAGTAGAACTCATGTCTATGTTTAATAGTGAAAGTAAGAGCATTTCCACACGCACAATGCAAAGGGAACTCAAGGGATTGGGACTGAACAGCTGTGTAGCCGTAAGAAAACCACTAATCAGTGAGGCAAACCGGAAAAAAAGGCTTCAGTTTGCTAGGGAGCATAAAGATTGGACTCTAGAGCAATGGAAGAAGGTCATGTGGTCTGATGAGTCCAGATTTACCCTGTTCCAGAGTGATGGGCGCATCAGGGTAAGAAGAGAGGCAGATGAAGTGATGTACCCATCATGCAACATCTTGGTGAAAAATTAATGCAACACTGGATGGAACTAAATCTTGTGACATTGCAGAAGCTTATCGAAACAATGCCACAGCGATTGCGTGCCGTAATCAAAGCTAAAGGCAGTCCAACGAAATATTAGAGTGTGTGACCTTTTTTTTTTTTTTTTTTTTTTTTTTTTTTTTGGTGGCGACTTTTTTTTTGGCCAGGCAGTGTAATATATAGCCTTACCTTGTTGACACAGCAGCTCTGAAACAGAGACTCTATTCCTCATGGTAGGATTTTTGAGCCAAGCTGTAAGGAATGTTATGTGGATTTTTTATTACTTTTTTTCCTTAACACTAGAATTACCAGAGCCTATGAAAAAACTCGTAGATCCGGCCCACCTTAAAGCCCTTCTCACCTCTCTGTCAGTGTTTTTGTCCTGTAAATGTGCTGATAAAGACAAGCAGCCTGCTTTTCCATCCCCCCACTGCCACAGAACGTGCACAAAGTTCTCCCAACTCATGCCTTGATTATCTGGGAGTGAAGTGCTGGAGTTTTAGAGTGGAAATAATAGATTGTTATTTGGAACACATGCATTTCATGTGTGTTCCGTTTCTACAATAATCTGTGTATAAACACATTTGTTAAAACAGAAACGTTTTTCATATTTTAGTAGTAAATGACAAAATGTTGCCATAAACTATATAATAACGTGTGAGGCCTGAAGTCCAAAGATCAAATAAACACTTTCACAAAAGGTTTAAGGATGAGACAATAGCTTCCGTGGCGTAGTGGTAAGATTTGCTGACTTGTAATCAAGAGTCCCCGGATCATTCCCGATTTCCTCCTATATCTGCCATTTCCAGCAGTGAGCTGCTCTTATTGTTAATATTATACAGTACACACATACATTTGGTTTGCGTCTGTAACAGACGGTGTACATTTATAGTATTTGTAAAAGTTACCGTTTCTTTTTCACTTTTATTCTTTCACTCACGATCACGATACATACTACCGCCCTAGGGATCTGACACTGTTTGTTAGGTTTTATTTGAAACTGGGAATAACTGTAGATGTGAGTGGTGTTTTGAGGCAATGGAACTAGACATTTTCTGATCTGGAGGGATAAAAGCTGACACACCAATGCTGGTGAATCTGCCTTATCCGTATCTCACCGTCACTTGATTTTTTTTTATTCAGTTTTGTTGTGTTCCTGCTCACGCCGCATTAGTATGCACCGTATGGTCTATGATGTCAAAAAAAAAACAAAAAAAAAACACAGACATAGGTTTATATGATATTTGGAATTATTCATTTTATGACCTGTATAGTACATTTCGGACAACATTGTGGCACGGATGCAACATTGTTCATATTATTCATATTCGTTCGCATAACATCTTGGTTGTAATCAGTGACCACGTGTTTTTTTTTTTTTTTTTTTTTTTCTTCCGATCTTGTCAGTCTCCATGTTGCTGTATGGGGTTGTTTCTTTTGTACTCTAGAACATGCAGAGGAAAGAATAGTACACAGTGGTCAGTTTAGCGCTATATGTAATCATCAAATTCAAATGTACCTGTTGCAATGCGCACACTTCTCTCTATGCTTTGGTTCCTATTACATTGAAGGGGCACCTGACGCTGATTCAGTTTACTTTCCTGGGGAAAGTGGCTGTCTTGGAACAGAAGCTGTCAATGTTACATCCTCCTTTTCTTTTTCCATTGCGTTTTCTAGTAAGATGCGAAGACGAAGTTCCTCAGCAAGGTGAACCATAAACACTCTTCTTTTCTCAGTGGCCCCTGTGCATGTCTTGTACAGTACATGTGCATTGATCGCCGCCAAGTCAAGCTTGTTATAGCACACAGCAACTGGCCACCTGCGTGTTCCTGCATGTACTGAATAAGCTCGCGCCTTCTGGTGCACGATGTCAAGGCAGCGCGGAGAAAAAAAAGAAAGAGACAAATATATGGGACATTGGGTATAAATTTATTGTGCTTCTAAAAGTTAGCTTTTTTCAGTTTTATTCTCTCAATCACGATCATGCTGTAACCCCACCCCCAAATCTGACTCTAAGTAGCAGGGCCAGCATAAATTCACACCCGATCTAACGCTGTTTGTTTTCAAATAATATTGCATTAGTACAATGATGTTTTCTGATTGGTACTATTCAGGTCATAAAATGATTTCTTCAAAAAGTCACATATATTGTCTCTTTCTTTCAGGTGTGTAATAGAAACCACAGCATAGAGAGAAGTGTGTTGCAACAGGTACAAATCGTAAATGTAGGAAGGACGGTCCTTGCGTCTGTATGAACTGTTAACATTTGAATTTGATGATTGCGTATAGCGCTGAACTGACCTCTCTGTACTATTCTGTCCTCTGCATGTTCTGGAGTACAAAAGAAACAACCCCATACAGCAACGTGGAGACTGGCAAGATCGGGGAAAAAAAAAAACATGTGGTCACTGATTACAACCAAGATATTATGCGAGTGAATATGAATAATATGAACAATGTTGCATCCGTGCCACAATGTTGTCCGAAATGTACTATACAGGCCATAAAATGAATAATTCCAAATATCATGTATACCTATGTCTCTTGTCAAAAAAAAAAAACCAAAAACATCATAGACCATACGGTGCATACTAATTCAGTGTGAGCAGGACCACTCAATAAAACTGAATAAAAAAAAATCAAGTGACGGTGAGATATGAATAAGGCAGATTCACCAGTGTTTGTGTTTCAGCTTTTATCCCTCCAGATCAGAGAATGTCTAGTTCCATTGCCTCAAAACACCACTCACATCTACAGTTATTCCCAGTTTCAAATAAAAACTAACAGCATCAGATCCCTAGGGCGGTAGTATGTAACGTGATCGTGAGTGAGAGAATAAAAATGAAAAAGAAATGGTAACTTTTACAAGTACTGTAAAAGTACACCGTCTGTTACAGACACAAACCAAATGTATGTGTGTACTGTATAATATTAACAATAAGAGCAGCTCACTACTGAAAACGCCAGATATAGGAGGAAGTCGGGATTGAACCGGGGACTCTTGATTACAAGTCAGCAAATCTTACCGCTGCGCCACAGAAGCTGTTGTCTCATCCTTGAACCTTTTCTGAAAGTGTTTATTTGATCTTTGGACTTCAGGCCTCACACATTACAGTATATAGTTTATGCCAATATTTTGTCATTTATTTTTTTTTGTTCTTTATTTCGCCTTATACAATTTCTTGTATTAGGAATTTGGTAGTTTTCGCATACCCCTTGGGGTCAGAGCGCAGGGTCAGCCATTGTACAGCGCCCCTGGAGCAATTACAGGTTAAGGGCCTTGCTCAAGGGCCCAGCAGAGCAGTGGCCTTTTTTGGCAGTGACGGGGATTCGAACCGGCAACCTTCAGGATACCAGCGCAGCTCCTTAGCCTCAGAGCCACCACTCCGCCCTTTACTACTAAAATATAAAAAACGTTTGTTTTAACAATGTGTTTATACACAGATTATTGTAGAAACGGAACACACATGAAATGCATTTGTTCCAAATAACGATCTATTATATCCACTCTAAAACTCCAGCACTTCACTCCCAGATAATCAAGGCATGAGCTGGGAGAACTTTGTGCACGTTCTGCGGCGGTGGGGTGGATGGTAAAGCAGGCTGATTGCTGCTTGTCTTTATTGGCACATTTACAGGACAAAAGACACTGACGGAGAGGTGCGATGGGATTTAAGGTGGGCCAGATCTATGGGTTTTTTCATAGGCTCTGGTAATTCTAGTGTTAAATGTGCTTCTCTGCTGTTAAATTGCAATCAGACAACCAGCAGACCAACTCAGTTGTGTGGGATTTACAGTAATCATACAAGTTGCTGCAGTAAAAAATAAGAACAATAGACTGCTCAGAATACTTGGCCTCATAGAATCAATAATGGAGACAGCTTCAGTGCGGAGGACTGCAGTGGCAGTAGGTTTTTAACTTACACTTTTTTATATATGAGTGTAAATCATGCATATTATTGACATAATTAATAGATTCCCTTTACTCCTTTTTTGTATTAATTTAAATGTAATTTTTCTAGAAAAGAGATGCAAGATTTTTTCCACCATTTTGATACTACAAGTTTATGTTAATTGACAGGTTTGAATTGAGTAAAGGAGTGAGTTTTGCCATGTATGAGAGAGGTGAATCTTAGGTAGTCAACAGTATATTTTACTGTTGAGCTAGTGGATCAAACAAAATTGAGAATTCTAGAAAAGTATCCTCCTCAGTCTTTAACTACAGTCAGGACATACTTGTTTAAAGTATGTGTTAATAAATCTTACAATTTAAACCACTCTGAGCATTATCCTTCCAAACCTTTAGAGGCAAAGAGATCTTCTGACCTAAAAAGCATGTGCAGTGGGGGAAATAAGTATTGAACGCATCAACATTTTTTAAGTAAATATATTTCCAATGAGGCTATTCACATGAAATTCTCACCAGACCTTTTTATTAACTCAAGAAATCCAGAAATATAAAGATTTCACAACATTAAAAGCCATAAATTAAGGTATGTGTAATATAGTGGAATGACACAGAGAAAAAGTATCGAACACACTAAGAAAAAGCAGTACACCAAGGCAAGAAACCAGCTGAAATCTGTAAGTAGTTAGAAAGTAATTCCACCTTCTATCTGTGCAAATTGATGTCATCTGGGTTAGCATGTATTGATGGGATATAAAAAGGTGTTTTGCTACTAAGGTGTCACACAAGAAACATCTTGTGAAGGGTAAAAGCAAAGAGCTCCCCCAAGACCTTCACAACCTGCTTGTTGCCAAACATATCAATGGAACTAGTTACAGACATATTTCAAAACTTGTGAATCTTCCAGTAAGCACCATTGGGGCCATTATTCTCAAGTGGAAGGAACATCGCTCCACCATCAATTGGCCATGCACAGGAGCTCCTTGAAAGATTTCTGACCAGGGAATCAGAAGGATAGTTGGAAGAGTAACCCAAGAGCCAAAGACCACTCGGAAAGAGCTCCAAAAAGACTTGGAGGCAGCAGGTATAATTGTTACAGAGAAAACAATAGGCATTGCACTCCACCAGCATGGCCTCTATGTATGCTCACCCAGCAAGACTCTGAAGAAAAGGCATGTTGAAGTTTGTTTAAAGTGTGCTACACAATATTTGAACAAGTCTGTGAAATACTGGGAGAATGTTGTCTAGTCAAACGAGACCAAAGTTAAACTTTTTGGCTGTCATACTACATATCATGTTTGGAAGAGAATTGGCACTGCAGGTCACCCAAAAAACACTATACCAACAGGGAAGTTTGGAGGTGAGAGCATCATGGTACTGTGTGAGTAGTAAGAATTTAAATTTCAGATATCTCATTACATTTGTAAAATATTTAAGCATATTAAAGATATGTACCCCACAGATATAGAATAGTCATAATGTACAGTAATTATCAGATCTGAATTTCTAATGCTAAAACGTAATAACTATTTTTGTGAAGTCTTTCCATGAATTTTGTGTTAAACCATAAGATGTATACATTATCATAAAGTATATTACAGATATCTCTAATTTGCTTTCTGATTTCTTTGTCAATACTGATCCCAGTCTTCTGTGGCCATCTCAAGTTCTTTTAGTCAACGTTGATATCAAAAATGTAATTTTGCCTTGTCAGAACATAATATTGGCTAGTCAAGGAAGACGTTTAGTGATAAAACAGCCTGCACCATAGCATAGCCCTTATGCTTAAATGGAAGCAGAAAGAACAAACATCCACAGTTTACAAGCAAACTCATAGGCAATATTAGACAGAGCTACTACAATCACAGTTGAGGAAATTAATCACAAATGAAAAAACAACAGCAACCTGAAATAACAACATAACTAAAACAACATTTCTCTATACATGTGACAATAATGAATAACTTGTATTCAGAAATTATTAATGCCTATTTTTTCACATTTAATTTTTGTGAGAGGCAATTTTTAATATTATTACTGAATACAGTTTTATTTATCAAAATATGGTATGCTTTATTTTGTCACATGAAAAAATAAACTTTAAACATACAAAAGTAATATTTTATTGCTTAAAAATGTAGCATTAGAGACCAACACAGTTTACTTTTATACTAGTAAGCCCATGATTCGCTAGCGAATCGGAAATCCAAGAATTCCGTCCGATATCTGGATGGATGACATATCATGGAGGGTGGGTGCGTCTGGGGAAATGTCATTTAACTACATAAGCATATCTGTAGTAAAGTGGTCTCATTTTGTGGAGACGTGATTCCATTGCCTGTGTTGACACCGACTGCTGGCAGAGTTTTGCACAGCAAGTTCAGTTTACAGGTTGTGGTGTTCGTGTGCCAGCCACTGAGTGTGGGAAGCCTCTGGGGTAGAGTCTGTGACCGTTATGTGATCTATATTACTGGCACAGTGGATTAGATTTGTGAATTTCCCCCTGGGATTAATAAAGTATCTATCTATCTATCTATCTATCTATCTATCTATCTATCTATCTATCTATCTATCTATCTATCTATCTATCTATCTATCTATCTATCTATCTATCTATCTATCTATCTATCTATCTATCTATCTATCTATCTATCTATCTATCTATCTATCTATCTATCTATCTAGAGCAAGTGTAGCTTACAGGTTGTGTTGTTAGAGCAAGTGTAGCTCACAGGTTGTGTTGTTAGAGCAAGTGTAGCTCACAGGTTGTGTTGTTAGAGCAAGTGTAGCTCACAGGTTGTGTTGTTAGAGCAAGTGTAGCTCACAGGTTGTGTTGTTTGGGCGCCATGTACTGACTCTAGGAAGCCGCTGCGTTTTGGGAAGCCGCTGCGTTTGGCGCCACCTTCTGACTCCGGGAAGTCGCTGCGTTTGACTCTGGGGCGGGCGGCACAGCGTTGTGGGACCCCGCTGCGTTTGACTGTGGACTCTGGGGCGGGCACCAAAGTGAATGACCGTTATGTGATCTACATTACTGGCACAGTGGATTAGGCAGTGCGCGTGACTCTGTTGTTTTCGCTGACACCGACTGCTTGAACAGGTTGTGTCGTTTGGGGGCCACCTACTGACTCTGGGAAGCCGCTGCATGAAGACATATCATGGAAGGTATATGCGGTGGTGTGGGCGGTGGCGTCCGGGCGGCTGTACAACCCGGCGTGCACGCTTTACCCCAGGTGTAGTTCACAGGTCGTAGTCTCGCTTCTGTGTTTTGTTTGGTTTGAGCCGTGACTCCTTTCGCAAGCGCGTTGTAGGCGCGCGCGTTGTCACAGTTGGTTTGAGCCGTGACTCCTTTCGCAAGCGTGTTGTAGGCGCGCGTTGTCACAGCATGGACCTGTGGGGATTCCATCCGTACTGTAATTCAACCTTCGAATCCTCTCATTTCTTTTTTTGCTCTGTGGCGGGCGGCAGTGCGCGTGCGCCTCGATGTGCCCAGCGCCCATATCCGGTTTACAACCTTCAGTTAGTAAGATGGATGGCTGATTGTTGTGAAAACTAAAGCATACTTCACACAAAGACTAACGGTGGCAAGTCTGAATGGCGCCAGAAATTCCGTCTTCATTTCAGAAATGCTTTCATAGTTTGTGTTTTTTCAGTTTGAGTTGGCATGTAAACATCTTGCTAAGCAAAGACATAAGACAGGAAGGCAGGTTTAATTTGCTGGTAAAACAAATGAGAAGTACAGATGAGGTGATGTCAGCTGTTACTGGGTCTTTTACAACACATGTGCAGATGTACTGTACTACATTAACACAAGTTGCAAAATCCCGCAGTGAAGTCTTTATAAAAGCACAGTATAGCAGAAATCACCAACAGCTGCCTATCATCAATTCTTGCCTTGTGTTGAAGGATGCAGTGAAGTCACAATAAAAAAAGCATTGAACTATCATTTAAAAATCTCAGCTATATTGTACATGCTTTTTTAAATTCTGTTTTTCTTCTCTGTGTGACAACTGTATATTCCATTTTTATAATGCTTTTCCCTGACAAGGCTAGACAGTATAAGTCCGTTGTCAGCCACAAAATGTCAGTTGCTGTGTGCTAGCGTTGGATTGGTACTAAAATTTTGACTTTAGTATCGATACCAACTTTTGGACCTTAGTACCAGTTCCAAAACAATACCAAAGCAAATAATGGATAACTCCCACCAGTCATGATATATTCTCAAAACACCTTAAAGATTGAAGATAAGCACCATACAAATATGTATATACAGTTGAAAACCTGCACTGTTCTGTTATAATTATAAGGACATGTTATTTTCTTCAAAATATAATAATTTAATTGATTGCTGTGTCTCCAAGAATGGTCATCTTAAATTTACATTAAACAAAATGGACAGAAAAAACATATTTTTTCTATTTATATTTCAGTTTCCATTGTATGTATTGCATGCAATGCCTTGAATGCCCTGTTGACATCTGTGTCTTCCAGCCAGCACGTATAGTGTACTCTCTTTGTTTGACTTCTTTTTTTTTTTTTTTTTTTAAGTAAAGTCATAGCTCTTGATTCATTACATAATAAATGTACATATGTTTATTATACATATACTAGCTATGTATCCTGTCAAAGACAGGTAATAAAAGAAATGTAAAAATATTTGATATTTGACATCTCTTGCCTTATGTGTTACCTCAGCACTCCTCCTAAGCCTTTCCTCTGTATCCTGTCTTTCCCAGCACTTTGTCTCTCAGTCATGTTCTGGTAAAGCTTGCTTCTCAGGCTCTGTCATTTTGAGATGTGTTGCTTGCCTCTTGTCTGTTTTTTGACTGCCATCATCTTTTACCTACTGAGAAAACATCAGTGGTGTCCTTGTGAATACTTCCTACGTTTGAAGGCAACACTCAATTTCTTTAACCAGCGTTTCCTGTCTCGATCGCGTTTGACTGAGCAACCACAGTGACCAAAACCAAACTGACCAATTAGATTGCTCCAAGGGACTGGACACACACACAGCTTGTTTTATGATTTACATAAATTGTAATGGTTCCAAATTATGTATTTGCATATATGTTCTTTTCCTTGCCTTTAATTGCCTACATAACGCATGCAGGTTATTTGTTGTGTAACATTCTCCAGCATAGGTAGTACTATGTTTAAGGGTGGGATAATTCGTATTTTATATGCAGTGTACTTAACAGCTTTTTGACTTCTTACTTCTCAACAGCAGTGGTTCTGAAACTTTTTAATCTGAGGACGCGAATACGAAAATTGGTACCATACTGGGGCCCAGCAAGAGGATTACTACCATAATTACAGCTAAGCCGTACGTAGACAAATAACAGTGGGTATATAATAAAATAACAGTACACATTTTTACTTCCTTTCAAGCATATTTCTCACATGAATATTACTTAGAGTTAAATGGAAAGCAAATGTATTGTTAATAAAATCATTATAATTTGAATCAGGGAATAGTTTTGCGGAGGTATATTACTGCCGATTTAGTTGCTAAGTGTAAGATTCAGTAAAGCAGAGAAAAATAAATTCTTTATAATGGGAGTGGATGAGAATGTGATGATTTTTGAAAGGACTGTATGAATAATCACTTAGTCTCTTGATTCATGGTGCTGGTAAAGTAGTGAAAAAAAAAACAATCAATGCAGTTTACTTATCTTGTCCTAAATAAAATTTTAAAAAGGTTTTTCAAATTAACTTTACCATTGACATCACATTTTTCTAAATGAGTTTGCAAATAGTTCAACATATACCACTTTTCAGTTAACCAATATATGGTATTCAATAAAAAGTAGGTAGATTATTCCTAATAAATGCTTGCACTATTTATATTTTATTTGGTGACAGAATAAATCATGACAAATAATTTAGTGAACAGTGCAATTTGAAATCTTTAATGCTACTGACTGACATTGTGCATACTGTATTTTTGGCTTTTCTTACAGTTCTCAACGGTCCAACAAAGTTGCTTTTCACATTACCACTAGATTGAAATTTATCAAACCACTTTATAAAATAGTGTTAGAAGAAGCAATTCTCTTTACTGTGGCACGTTGAACAAAATGAAGAATATTCTTTGCAATTCCTCTACAGATTTAGATTCAGTGTGTGTCGTAACAGTGAATGACGAGAGATTGTGTGTTGTGAAGAAATGACAGGTCCCCTGATGCCTAAGTGCCATTGTTTCATATAATACTGAAATAAATATGTCAGATTCAACAATTTCAAATTCACCAGGACAACATATTTTATAAATGTTAATGCAAAATGAAATCTTTATCTATTAAATATAATTTATTGTAATTAATAAACTCAATTTAGTAGCTAAGTAAAAAAACTCAAAATGAAAATAAACTGACTAGTAATGCATTTTGGCTCATAACTGAAACATGAACATTGAGAAATAAATAAGGCAGCTGTTTTTATTTAACACCGAGGACACAGTAGGTGAAATAGATGGAGGTCATGCATCAGTGTGATGTTAATTGGTGGTTAGTATAGTTATCTGACCACTGACAAAGTGAAAGTATTTTTAGGGCGTAAGCTACATAGATAAAATTGTGTTTTACAATGCAGGAAGTTACTGCAGCTCTTTCCCCCTACTTATTTGTCTTCTCATACAGTGTGCCATGGAACAGCAAACATTTATGTAATTTTGTTTAGCAGGCACCTGTTTTGCTGAGGAAATGGGAGGGCACTATGTAGGCTGCCTGTGCCTTAATAGCCTCTTCTAATGCATTAACGTGTTTTATACTTAGATTTTGTGCTGCTTGAACTGTCATCTCTGGTAAAACCAAAAATTTTTACACAGCAATGCTAATCCTGACTGTTCAAAACACTTCCTTTTCTGATCTTTGCTCCATTTTTTTTCCTCTCACACTCGCTGCCATCAACATTGGCAAAGTCAATATAAATACAGTTAGAAGGACCGCTGGATATTTTACAGATTTTATTTAATGTTCAGAAATACTTGTGGCGAAGAAAATAGAACTGCAGAACATCAAGGTATTATTTTTTTCGTTTATCTTAAATTTCACAATCGAGTTGAAAGTGTGATTTGCTCTAGTTCTGTGCTCTACAACATAATTGTCTGCCTTCCTGCTAGGCTGTATTGTGCAAATCATTACAAGAAGCCTGGGTGGACATCTGGGGATTGTTTATGATGCTTCACCTTGGAGTCTCCAAAAAAATTATACTCATTTGAGGAGTAGCTTACCCCTTGATGATTCGAGCAAGATGCAATATGTATATTTTTTATATCTTACGAAGCTGTGGTTGTTGGGGCAGGGTAAGCTTTCCTTTGGAGTTCCGATTGTTCCAGTGAGTGACCATGCACAAGTTGCTTGAAAAGTACGTATTACTTCTAGTACTGAAATTAATTAAACTTCAGCACCGTAACATTTTAAAAAGTGTGTTTTTCGGTATCTTTTCAGTATTGGTATGCAGCACAGCTCTATTGTGTGCTCAGTTAAAGGTTTCCACAATAATCATCTTCTTCTTTCGTGTGCTCCCGTTAGGGTTTGCCATAGTGCATCATCTTTTTTCCATATCTTCCCATCCTCTGCATCTTGCTCTGTCACACCCATCACTTGCATGTCCCCTCTTGCCACATCCATAAACCTTCTCTTAGGCCTTCCACTTTTCCTCTTGCCTGGCAGCTCTATCCTTAGCAACTTTCCCAATATACCTAGCATCTCTCCTCTGCACATGTCCAAACCAATGCAATCTCGCCTCTCTGATTTTGTCTCCAAACTGTCCAACCTGAGCTGACCCTCTAATGTACTCATTTCTCATCCTGTTCATCCTCGTCACACCCAATTCAAATCTTAACATCTTTAACTCTGCCATCATCTCCTTCTTCAGGTCGTCTCCTGTTTTTTGGTCAGTGCCACCGTCTCCAACCCATATAACACAGCTGGTCTCACTACAATAACGTGAAAAAAAGAAGACCAATCTTGTGGTAGGAATTCTTTCAACATCAAGGCTTTAAACCCATTTACAATGCTACTGCAGAGTGCCTTTTAATCTCCACTATCGCTGAAAAATTACAGCTGTTGCCTTCTCCAGCTAAAGGCTCTAAATTTGAAAAAGCTACCGAAGAAGCTGCAACAGTGGCTTTCCTATGGTGCCCTAGCCCCTGTTTTAAAGAGTCCTTGTGTAAAAAATAGGGAGTGGTCTCCCCTATACTTTCTCGTTTAATCAGATATGGGTATTGATGTTTAAGGAGTAAACAGTAAGACCATGATTATATTTTTATATTATGTACCGTACATTAAAGAACCATCAACATCAACTGAAAGCAGTAAAGGCCTGGCAGAGCATTAAAAAGGAGGAAACCCAGTATCTGGTGATGTCCATGAGTTCAAGACTTCAAGCTGTCATTGCCAGCAAAGGGTTTTCAACCAAGTATTAGAAATGAGCATTTTATTTCCAATTATTTAATTTGTCCAGGCCTTTACTGCAGCAGCTTTCAGTTGCTGTTTGTTTGTGGGCCTTTCTGTCTGAAGTTTAGTCTTCAACAAGTGAAATGCTTGCTCAATTGGGTTAAGATCAGGTGACTGACTTGGCCATTCAAGAATTTTCCACTTCTTTGCTTTAATAAACTCCTGGGTTGCTTTGGCTGTATGTTTTGGGTCGTTGTCCATCTGTATCATGAAATGCCGCCCAATCAATTTGACTGCATTTAACTGGATTTGAGCAGACAGTATGTCTCTGAACACCTCAAAATTCATTCAGATGCTTCTGTCCTGTGTCACATCATCAATAAACACTAGTGTCCCAGTGCCACTGGCAGCCATGCACGCCCAAGCCATCACACTGCCTCCACCGTGTTTTACGCATGATGTGGTATGCTTCGGATAATGAGCTGTTCCACGCCTTCTCCATACTTGTGAATTTCCCCTTAGATAGATACTTTATTAATCCCATCTATCTATCTATCTATCTATCTATCTATCTATCTATCTATCTATCTATCTATCTATCTATCTATCTATCTATCTATCTATCTATCTATCTATCTATCTATCTATCTATCTATCTATACTTTTTTCTTGCCATCATTCTGGTAGAGGTTGATCTTGGTTTCATCTGTCCAAAGAATGTTTTTCCAGAACTGTGCTGGTATTTTTAGATGTTCTTTAGCAAAGTCCAATCTAGCCTTTCTATTCTTGAGGCTTATGAGTGGCTTGCACCTTGCAGTGCATCCTCTGTATTTACTTTCATGCAGTCTTCTCTTTATGGTAGACTTGGATATCAATACGCCTACCCCCTGGAGAGTGTTGTTCACTTGGTTGGCTGTTGTGAAGGGGTTTCCCTTCACCATGGAAATGATTCTGCGATCATCCACCACTGTTGTCTTCCATGGATGTCCAGGTCTTTTTGCATTACTGAGTTCACCAGTGCTTTCTTTCTTTCTCAGGATGTACCAAACTGTAGATTTTGCCACTAGTAATATTGTAGCAATTTCTTGGATGGGTTTTTTCTGTTTTCGCAGCTTAAGGATGGCTTATTTCACCTGCATGGAGAGCTCCTTTGACCGCATGTTGTCTGTTCACAGCAAAATCTTCCACATGCAAGCACCACACCTGAAATCAACTCCAGGCCTTTTATCTGCTTAATTGATAATGACATAACGATGGACTTGCCCACACCTGCTCATGAAATAGCCTTGGAGTCAATTGTCCAATTACTTTTGAGCCCCTGAAATGAAGGGATTGTGTTAAAAAAATGGCTCACATTTTTATGCAATCGTTTTGTTCACCCCACTGAATTAAGGCTGAAAGTCTGCACTTGAACTGCATCTGAGTTGTTTCATTTAAAATTCATTGTGGTAATGTACAGAACCAAAATTAGAAAAAAGTTCTCTCTGTCCAAATATTTATGGACCTGACTATAAGTGAAAGCGTACTCAAGTTATCATGTTTATATACACGCGCACACACACACACACAATTCCAAAAATTGTATTTTTGCACGCAGGGAGGTCTAAAACGTTGAGATTCATCAAAATCTTGAAATTGAATTTTTGGAGGATTCCAATACTTTCCCTATACTTTGTGAAAAGGAAAGGTATGTCCAAAAATGTTGTTTGTGGTTTGCCAGACTTTCACTGTTCAGCAAATAACTAGCGGTATATCTCAAACGTCTTGTGTTCAAATTATGTAGTTTGTGTCAGTATGCTTATTCTTTCCTTGTTGTTGTTGGTTATCCTTTCCTCCCTGAAATCTTGTATAAATGACAAGAAAAGGTAACATGCTGATATTATCACAGAGAACTCGCTTTTTTTTTTTTTTTGGCCAATCAATTTTCTTATTTAAGCTAACATTATGGCTCAGTGTTTGCTCATATATTGATAACTACCCATACTTACGTGCACATTATTCCAGCAACTGTGAAAATCAGTATTACAAAAAGGCTTCATCTTTCACAAAATCGTAACAGAAAGAGGCTACATGATTTTTCCTATACAGCATTGGTTTCAGGGCTGCTGTTTCCATAGCACCTGATGAATGGACAAGCACCCAAGTAGAGTGGTACTCAATTTAATTTATCCAACTGGATGGTACCTTATCCTTTAGAAATCCCCAATTCATGCTGTTTCCTTGGGGCAGAAAACCTGGATGTACTATATTCCACTGTGGAATTACTGGCTTGCTTTGATTGTCTTGTAATTTCTAATTGTTGCTCCATTAACACCAAAAACATACCGAGGTTGCTTTTGAAGAGTCACGTCTATAGTTTAACATGTGACTTTGCCTCACTTATTGTAGATTTCACCCTTGTTCCTTTTTTGATCTTTTACTTTAAAGGCTTCTTTCTTCTTGTTGGACACAAGCCACTCTGTTACCTTGATGATAACTGAAACTATCCACCCAAGAATGTGAATAGCCTGCTCCTGAAAGTGATGTTCAAATCCTACAGTGCTGCATAGTAACATGATGCTCATTGAGAATGCTTTCAAGTATTCAACTCAGTTTTTTGCATTTTCAAACTCTAATACACCTAAAATAGTTTTGAAATTGAATAATTAAACATATGGCCTTACTACTGTTCAGATAATAATATTCTTGACACAAACATGCAGGTAAGTCTCCAAAATGTTAAAACTGTCGTTTTTATGGAGTTCTACAAATATACAAGAAAGAGATGAACAAAAGAAGAACAAGGTAGAGCTTCTTAAAAACACTGAATCCCAGAGATTAACAATATAATAGACTTACAGTACATCACATTCCAGTTATTTTTTCATGGGATTTCCCAAAACTCCACTTAATAAGTCACATGAGCAAGTGTAAATTACTACTTTGTTATCCCTGCTTCTGATGGTGTCTGCAGAAAAAGTCATCATAAGCCAATTAAAGATTTTTTTTTTTGATCTGATGTACTTTATTAATCCTCAAGGGGAAATTTTCTTTTTGCATAACCTTTGTAGGTCAATACTCAGGGTCAGCCATTGTACAGCGCCCCTGGTTCATGGCCTTGCTCTAGGGACCAAAGGAATAGGATCCCTTTTGGCAGTAATGGGATTTGAACAGGCAACCTTTCAGATACCAGCTCAGATCCTTAGCCTCAGAACCACCATTCTGTTTTTGGTTTTTTATCAAGATAAAATGAAGTTATGAAGTTATATACAGTGAACATGATATCATAATTTTAATAACCAAATAAGACAAGGCATTAAAAAGAGCACAAAATTGGATAAATACTGTTTCTAGGATGAACGTAAAAAGTGACAGCATAAACTGTAACAGAAGACTACATTTTTATAACGAAGACATACTGTCATCTAAAGAATGAACAGAGTGTCATTTGCTAAGGCATGTGTCAGCCTTTTAAGAAATGAGAAAAGTAAGTGTGGTTAGACAATGAAGAGAATGAGCCTGAATATTGCAACTGGGCTTTACCATGTTTCAGAGACACAGATAGCACCAGGGCAGGGTAAACTATAAATCATTTATACACACACACACACACACACACACACACACACACATATATATATATCTATCATATAGCCTGTAATTTTTCCACAGAACATCATCATGTATTAAAAACTCTCAGAGTCCTTTGCACAGTGCATGGGTGTGATTATTTCTCAAATATACTGTATAGGAAACAACTCAAATATAGTTAAATGTAAGTACAGTATTTTAATTACAAACTAGTGAACAAAGCAAAATAGTTATAAGAAAAAACAGCAGTGTTAGTGGCCTGGATAGCATCCATGCCAACCTGGTATATAACCTCTGCCCTAAGATGAGGAAGTTCTGCATTTCCTGCCTCCACCAGGGTATTCCTCTTCTTCTACGTCAGGGTTACACTTCTTCTGTAGAAATGCTCTACAACATTGCACATACTGTACATCTATCACAATGCAGCAAGGTTAAGGTGAAAATCAGAAGCCACCTGGAAATTGATTAAGACAGTAGCACCACATTTTCCTTATAGGTGCATGTATCCCTTGTATTACACTATGTGGCAGGTTGGTTATATTCACTAGCTGTTTTTCTTGACATCACCACTAGTAGTATTCAGTAATGTTACAAAGGTGATTTAATGTTGTTTCATTCAGGGATTTAAAAACTGCTAAAAATCTCAGCTCTCCATTAGCATGATAGACTAAAATTAGTACTGCCTCAGTACACAGTGGGTTTGAATAAATGTCTGCCAAACAAAAAAAAGTTACTAATTACTTTTACTTACTTAGAAGCGCTGTTCTGTTCTCTTCTTATCACATTCTGAAAAACAGCATCTCTACAACTGTAGAAGAAGTTGCTCTACATTCTGTGCAATTATGGCTTGTCTCCAGTGGTTAATTTGTGGTATGTTTTTTTTTTCTATTTTATTTTGTTTTGTTTTTTATTAGTTTTTTTTTAACCTCAAAAAGCTCTGATTGTTGATTGGTATTACTAACTTAATGAATATTTGCAGGTGGACAACAGTGTTGGCTTTTTCAAACACACAGTGCTATACATTGATAAAAGCAATGTAGTGTAATCAGTTTATTTCAGATTTATTGTCATATGTGACACACACACGTCCCGATCCACTGAAGTGATTGACAATGTGGCACAATATTTTTCCTCATTTCTAACTACGCTCATCAACCCCAATTCCTGCTGTCTTTGGTCGTCAAGCTAAAAAAAAGGTAAATCTGGGTCCCAAGGTTACAAAGGTTGCGAAACACTGCTGTAAGATAAACACTGTAATCCAGCGATATAATAAAACTGTTATTTAAACTTTAAACTTTGTGATTGCTGATGAAATCATCCTGGGCCTCATGTATAATGCCATGCGTAGAATTCACACTAAAACGTATGGACAAAAACGAAAATGTGCATACGCACTAAAAAATTCAAATGGATAAATCTCTGCATACGCCAACTTCCACGTTCTTATGCTACACAAATCCTGGTCAGCATCAAATGTAACGCATGTGCATGCATCTGCTGCCCCACCCCAACTCCTCCCAGAATTACACCTCTTTGAATATGCAAATCCATATAAATAGCCTCTTAAGTTCAGCATTCTGTGAAAAGACAATGGCAAAAGCACAGGTGGGCAAAAAAGAATTTCAGCGAATACCAAATGGAGGCAAGGAAAAACATACTGCTTGTTGGTTTAAGTGGTGGTATAAACAACAAAAGAAAGTTGATCGAGTGACATAGAGTAGCGGAGAAACTTGTTCAAGTTCTGAAAGTTGCATAGTCCCCGAAAATAAAAAAAAAGAAGTGGTCAGATATCAAAGTCGTCATGAAAAGGCGAGTCATAGCCCACCGTCTGAGTGTCATATGGAAGTGTATTAGGGTACAGAGAAAAGAAGAAAACAGGGACACAATGGAAAAAAGGTTGAAATTTCCACTTTAATCACATAGTTAATTTTATCATTAAAGTAGAATGTCATAAACTTCATCTTAAAATAGTTTACTAGGTTCTCAAATCCCATCGTAACTAAAGTAGCATGTTAAATGTTTTTTGTATTCTATGTGTTCTTCTATGTACTGTACTCTTATGTGTGTGAATCACTACGTGCTTCTTCAACAGGCCTTCTCTTATGCCGACAGGACAAATAATACATTACATTCATGATGTTACAGTTCTCTGAACAATTTAAATACTAAGATGTATACTTGATATCATTTTCATGATAGGAATTAAAGCTGCACCGTGTGTGACCCTCAAAGTAATTTAATGCAGCAGAACTGTCTCTTTCAAACATAGTAACCTCCAATTCCTGCCATTCCTTTTCTTTCTCCAAATAACCAATCATCACACAATTAGCTCTTTAATAAATATAAAGCCATCTGTAAGCTTAGAGTGCTGATTCTTCAAAACATTTAAGGAACATTGAAATATCTTCATAATACATGTTTAGATTCTTTAAAACATTTAAGGAACATTGAAATATCTTCATAATACATGTTTAACTATTCCATCCATCTATCCATCTAGGGTTGCGCCAGTCCCAGCAAGCATAGAGGGCGAAGCAGGAACAATCCCTGAATGGGGTGCCAGTTCATCACTACCACTGTTCACCATGTCCACACTTTTAATTATTAACAGTATATATTATTTAAATGAAATTAAAAATGTACCCGTATAATGTAATCTATATATACTTTACTCCATTTCATCTTAAAAAAAGATATCACCAAGAAGATAGCGCTTGGAAATCTAAATCGACTTAGAAGCCAGTCGTCATCATCTGTAAATATGCCTTCTATTGAATTGAATTGAATTCCTTTATTGTTATTGTATGGCACAGTGAGATTCAGTATGCAAATCCTCCATAAACTTATTTTCCTATAAAATGGTAAAATAATAATAATAATAATATGATAAAAAACAATGAAAAATATGCAGTTTGAAAGCATAAGTGGCTCATGTTGTACAATATTACATCTGTAATACAAGTTTACAGTGAGGTAATTGTACTTATAAGTACAAACAGTTCTACCAGGAGTACATGATGGTGTTCAGAGCTCTTGGGATGAAACTGTTTCTGAACCGCGAGGTCCCTTCAGGAAAGACTCTGAAGCGTTTGCAGAATGGGAGAAGTTTAAATAGTCTGTGCGCATAGCTGAGGCAGCGTGTGCTAGAAGCTGTATCCCGAGAACTATCGCTGCTCTTAACACAATCTGCTGTAGAGCTTTCCGATCAGCTGCTGTATAGCTGTGATTCCACACTCGTATACAGTGAGTTAAAATACTCTGAGTGGTTCACTTAGTGCTGTGGTGAAACAGTGGACATGGTATGTTAAAATATCCCACTCACTAGAGTGTTATTAACGACAAATACAAATAAAAAACATGTTTTGCCTATTTTTTTTTCTACAACATACAAGTACCTCTTAAGAGTCAAATCAGTGCTATGTGATTTCTTTGATGTGTATTGTTTGGCCATCTTTAGGCTTTTGAACTATGAGCTCTTCCTGTCATTCTCCTTATTAAGTTCCTGGTTCCATTTCACGGCAGTAGCCATGTCTGTGCGGCCTATAAATAGAACCTTTAGTTTTATCATTTAATAATTGTTAGTTTTGTTTTTGTGCTACCAATCTAGCTATGGTGTACTGCTGTTGTCGGCAGTGACCTTCTTAGACAAATTGTATTTTAAAAGTTCAATTATCCATTTCCCATCAACTCTGTGGTGGCAATAGTCAGATCTGACCTTTGTACTTCATTGGCATATAGCCCCTCTTTCATCCATCCATCCAGTTTCCAACCCGCTGAATCCGAACACAGGGTCACGGGGGTCTGCTGGAGCCAATCCCAGCCAACACAGGGCACAAGGCAGGAAACAATCCCGGGCAGGGTGCCAACCCACCGCAGAGCCCCTCTTTCATTGTGCTCAATATTTATTTTATTTACTTTTGTGCCATTTAAATATTCAGTCTACCTGAAAATATCATAAGCAGAAGTATGTTCTTCCTAGGAGTAGACTACATGACTGCAATCTTATTGTCAATGTGATCTGACATTGTACCCAATGAAGAGAGGTCCTCTTGTTGTTGTGAGACCAGATAGATAAAGGCAGAGAATGCTGTTACACATTCCAGAATACATAAAGATGGGGAAGGAATACCTAATGAGATTTGGTATAGACCAAGTATGACATACAGTATGTTTCTGTGAAAATGTAACTTTAATGAAAGTGACTGAAAATGAAACGAAAAAGTCAAATTCTGGGTCAGTTAACCTATGCTGCACTTTATGTTTTACATGTCGATTCCCTAAGGGTACGAACTTTCCAAATTCAGTATGTTGGCTGTATGTCTTACACAAACCAACCTTAGTTTTTACTGCATCTCACATGAAGAAGGCATAAGAATTCCCATGCATTCTTGGTGCCAGGTGAACTTACTTTATGCTGTTAAATAAAATACATGTATTAAAGATATACATAATTAAAATGTGCAACTCTATATGGTAGTAGTCTTTCTTGCATGTTGCTACAACATACTTATTAACGTGTCACATGCTACATGAATATACTTGCTTTTTGTAGGTTTTTGAGGTCTGCAACCCTACACTTAATTCTATGACTGCTTTTCAAGTAAAGTCTTCTATCAGATATCACTGCCACCATTTAAACCCATTGTCAGGGTTCTTCAGATTAATCATTCTGTCTTTGGTTCTGTAAGTAGTGTCTCTAGCCTGCCACAGAATTTTAATCTTTGCACTAAGATGGTGTCCTCTACTCTATTCTCTTTTTTTCCTCAACATTACTATTTTGTTTTTAATGACATTGCCACTTTATATTCTTCTCTTGAACACTATACCTTTCTGCACAGTGCGTGCTAGCACTCATGCAGGCTTTTAAATCATAAGTGAATTCATTTAGGGGACTCCCCTTGCCTGAAGTGAGAACATAAAAAAACAAACACCAGGATGTTTAAAATAGAAAATGTAAAATATATTTGAAGTGTTGTTCATAGGTTTCAAGCGATGCTTCATTTAAAAGGAAAAGGAGCTCAATGTATACATCAGGGGTGCCCACACTTTTTCGGCTTCCGAGCTACTTTTAAAATGACCAGGTCGAAGTGATATACCTACATTAAAAATGCTATATATATATATATATATATATATATATATATATATATATATATATACTGAGTATACCCATCCATCCATTTTCCAACCCGCTGAATCCAAACACAGGGTCACGGGGGTCTGCTGGAGCCAATCCCAGCCAACACAGGGCACAAGGCAGGGAACCAATCCCGGGCAGGGTGCCAACCCACCGCAGGACACACACAAACACACCCACACACCAAGCACACACTAGGGCCAATTCAGAATCGCCAATCCACCTAACCTGCATGTCTTTGGACTGTGGGAGGAAACCGGAGTACCCGGAGGAAACCCACGCAGACACGGGGAGAACATGCAAACTCCACGCAGGGAGGACCCGGGAAGCGAACCCAGGTCCCCATACTGCGAGGCAGCAGCGCTACCCACTGCGCCACCATGGCGCCCATACTGAGTATACTTTATACATAAAATATATGTTGTCGTACCTTGCATAACTGAATAACCCTTATGGCACAGTAACAATTCAATACATTTATGGTCACAACAGTATTTGGATTTAATAATCTTTATGTGGGAAAAGGCTGACTCGCATAAATAAGTAGAGCCGAATAATGCAGTCAAGGAGGTAGCACATTTCCTCATGTTTGGGTACTTTTCCTCTGTGAGTAAGTTCCAAAACTGTCCATGAGCCCTGGACTTCAGCTGAATGTCATCCTGTAGTGTCAAAATCTCATCCTCCACTGTAGAGGAGTTTTAGGTGAAACAGTGTTGCAATTTTTGAAGCGGGTGAATCACCCTCAACATCTTCCCTAAATGGATAGCACTTAAATGTAGCGATTGGCTCAAGTAAAGCTGAGTCTTGAAACCGTCTGTCAAAGTTTTGACACTGTCCTTTTTTTCTGCTTTCATATTCTGTATCTTGCTCTGCATGTGTTTCGCGCTTATGTTTTTTTTGAGTCTTTTGAATTCCAGTTTTTATTATCTCTAACCTGCTCTGCATATGTTTGGCCCCCTTGTTTTTTAACCTTTTATGACGTTTTATTTTGTTTTCTACTCTGTTTTTTATTTCTGACCTCTCTTTATTCTGCTTTTTTTTTAAAATGACACCTGATCCTTGATGATTATTTTCCCTTTTTCGAGTAATAATTTCTGTTTGTTTGCGCTCCTACGATCTTTACTTTCTTTTTTTTATACTTTCTTATTTTCCTACTTTCATATTCTTTGACTTTGTCCACATGTGTATCAAGCCAACTATTTTTTTTTTTTGAGCCTTTCGAATTCCACTGCTTTCATAATCTCTAACTTGCTCTGAATGTGTATAGTACAAACGTCCCGATTGGACGTGCTTTTTTTTCAATTCCACTTGTTCCGGGCTGATAATTATCATTACTTTCATAATCTCTAACCTGCTCTGCATGTGTATAGCGCCAACGTCCGGATTGGACGTGCTTTGTCAATTCAGTTTCGTAGTTTTTATGAACAGTTCGAAAGTGCCTTTCCACATTTTCCTTCTTTGGAATAGCAATGATAGATTGACAGATCAGACAAACGCACTTCTATTGTGACATTATGAGAAAAAAAATCCTCTTCCAATTCCACATCCAGTCCATACCCTTCCCAAACAATTTTTTTTTTAAATCCCTTCTTTAGTCGATATAAATTGGAAGGCTAACTAGATCACAGCTGGAGTTTTGCAGTAGCTTGTGTGTTTGATCGTGCATGCGGGAAGACCAGCGTGTTAGAAGAAAAGTGATCTCAGACTGGCCGCCCTGTATGTCAATCAAGTGGCAAATGCCATAGGGAGGATATATGATAGACTAATGTTTAAAAAAATTTTTTTTTGAATGCAA
Source organism: Erpetoichthys calabaricus (assembly GCF_900747795.2). Taxonomy (NCBI): domain Eukaryota; kingdom Metazoa; phylum Chordata; class Cladistia; order Polypteriformes; family Polypteridae; genus Erpetoichthys; species Erpetoichthys calabaricus. Next base: position 35,594,114 of record NC_041402.2, read on the forward strand.
CGCAATCTACCTGCACTACCTTTGCAATCTACCGGTCGATCACGATCGACGCATTGGGCACCCCTGGTATACATCATTTATGTACAGGTAAATATTACAATGTCTTTGTGGACACAGCTTACATATTGTATGTGACATGTAGGGATTCTCCTTAGAGCTACAAGTATTGGCAAACTGGCAAAAGACATAGACTTAGTTGTGCTTTTTATTTAATTTTTTTTGGTTAACTCACTTTAATTTGAAATTCAGTAAGAAGAATGCTTCAGGTAAAAAAGCTTTTCACAAAAAAATAAATTTGTATTTGTTCAGTTAGTGCAAGTGAATATTCATTGGATTGATGCAATACATTGTCCATAAATTTTAAGTTATTAGCTATGAGATTAGTCCCTGAAGCAACAGAGGCCTACTGTTTTGCCATTAGAACTTGTACATGGTAGCTAGCAGCCTTGTTCCTACAATATTCTGTACAATTCATATGCACATTCTATGATCAGATGTATTATTTATTTATTATGAATAAATATGGATATATGTGATCTTGTGCCCTTTGAAAGACACATACCCTGTCATGCCTTGTACCTGATGCTGCAGAAGTGGACTTGGCCCACCAAGATCCAAAATTGAAGTACAGTACATGTGTAGAACATGCACAGAAGTGTAAAATACAACTTGCTTATACAAGTGGCTATATATCAACAGTTCAGTAATGCTGATCTGGTTAAACATGTGGCTATGGGAATTTGCTGAGCTATACAAGTAAGGGTATTTAGGGGACCATATAATTTTACTGAACCTATTGTAATTACTGGTGATGTTTTTCTTTTTTCTGATTCCCTTTATAAAATAATAAAGAGAAAAGAAATAAAAATACCTCTAAGTTAGTTAAGATGCTTGACTCCAATGTGTATATATTTAAATTAACCCATTGTTCCCATTATCAGTTGTACCTGTGTTTGATTCCCAGTTTCTGTAATAGTATTTTTCCTTAGAGACAAATTTCTATCATCATCATCATCATCATCGTTATTGCTGATATGTTACTTTTTAGAAATATCAGCAATGAGTTAGCCTTTTACCTCCTTTTTTCTGATTTTTCATTCCATATTGAGACCAAAGTAATGTGTGTGCAATTTAACTTGTCATTGGTGTCAGTAACACATTATTTTTAAGATTCAGTGATGCATTGCAATGGAAAGGAAAAAAATAGAATTCTAATGTTTTAATTTATAGCTTTAGAAGGTGGCAAAAAAAACCTGTGTAAAACTTTGAGCCAAAAAACAGTAATTACACTGCATGCTGCTCATTTTTGGACCATTCTAAAAATACTGCTGCAGTTGTCAATTTCAAGCCATCTTCATTTCAGAAAATGAAATTAAGAAGGCACCATCCTTTATCTAAACATCTTTGTTCTCATCCTCTGAACTTCTCTGTCATAGGAATTTGGGGGTCATCTGTGCATGATTTTATTTTCACTTTTGAACATAAAAAAATAGAAATTCTGTTTCAGCTTGTGTGTTGTTATTAGCTATATGTACTATTAAATTTAAAACAGCATTAAGAAAAGATACATTTTCCAAGATTCACACATGGATGAGGAGGAGACAAGTACAATACATATATTTCTAAATCTACCTGCATATTTCATTTACTCTGTCAAACATGTGATGCACAACTACTTAACACTAACCAGTTTCTTGTTTTAAAAATGTTATATAAATTTTTAAAATATATGTGTGTGTAAGTCTGCAATGGACTGTTGTCCATTGAGAATGCACACGTACCATATGTAAATGTATGTACGTGTGAGTGTGTATGTACACCCAATACCTGCTGATAGAAGCTAGCCTTTGAAGTACAGGTCAGAAGGTAACACCCTTTCATGCTGTCACTTTGCTGCCAAGCTAAACTGTACGAGGTACTAATTTTGAGTTTAGGAAAGCATTGGAATCTACAGAGGGAAAGGTGCAAACCTGTTGCAAAATAAATACAATATGTACAAGAGTTGATTCTGATATGTTTCTTAGGGTGGTTTCAAAAGATGGTTCTAATTTACAGGACATTGGAGATATATATTACACTTGCTTGAGGTGTTGCATGATCAACATAAAAAATTTGTTTTATCCAGCAATAACTCTGTACAATTGCTAGTAAGAGCGCTGGATTCTTGTCTTTCTGCAATATAGTATGTAGGGTCTAGTGCAGTGCAGATAGCAGCCAGCATAAAAGGTTTGGTTCAGATTATAGCTTTTTGATTCTTACTGTTATAGGCTCCAGCTTCCATGTGGCCCTAACCTAGATAATCTGGTTTAGAAAATAAATGGATAGATAAATGATTATTGAATCATATTAGTATATTTATAGCTGTAAAGTAGACTGACTCCATCTTATATAAATGGATTCCATGGATTTTATATTTCAGAAAGTGTTAAGTTCAACCTAGTCAGTATAATAGAAATATAATTGAAGACAGTGTTATAAATAACTGCCATATACTGAGAAATGGAGTAATTGTTCCCCATTGCATACATTCTTTTCTAATTTTAAAGTAATACAGCACCCAAATATGATATTTTTTATGTTACTTATCCCATTTACTTTGCAGTCATGGCTGAGAAAAAAAATTAATCTCAAGTTTTCATGCTAAATCGAGATAAGAACTTTTTAAATCTCATGTTGTAATTCAGAATGGAGATAATTGTTTTTTATTGGCCATCACTACAAAGTACATGGGGTAAGTAATATGTCTTAAAAACAGTTTTTCGGTGGAATCATCCTTTAAGTGATGTAGTAATCCTCCAGTTAGCTGTGAACCACCCAATCTCACTGAGATTGCACAGGTGGTGAACCAGCTGAGTGGGAGAAAGGCTGCAGGGATCTGTGGTATCCAGGGTGAACTTCTCCAGGCTGGTGGTAAGGCTGTCCTCCTGGCATTGCAAGCAATATTTGCTTCCATTTGGGAGACTGGCATCATCCCAACTGACTGGAAAATGGGACTTGCCGTCCCTATCTGGAAAGGGAAAGGTGATCGCCTGGATTGCAGCAACTACAGGGGGATAACACTGCTCTCTATATCAGGTAAGGTCCTTGCTAGGGTCGTCCTCAATAGGATCTGTGATCACTTGCTCACCTACCAGCGACCGGAACAGTCTGGTTTTACGCCTAAGAAGTCTACCATCGATTTCATCCTGGCACTGAGGGTTCTCATGGAGCGCAAATGCCAATATCGGCAGAGTTTATTTGCAGCCTTTGTCAATTTTTGCAAAGCGTTCGACTCAGTTGATCAAGCTGCCCTTTGGGACATCCTGAAGGTTTGCGGGATCCCCTCGTGGTTGCTGGATATCATGGATGGCCTATACATTGGCACTGTGAGTGCTGTGTAGAGTGGAGGCATAACCTCTGCGTTTTTCCCAGTTGATTCTGGGGTTCGTCAGGGGTGTGTTCTTGCTCCTACTCTGTTCAGTGCTTGTATGGACTGGGTGTAGGGCAAGGTCGTGGGGTCCAGCGGCTGTGGAGCATCTGTTGGTGAACAAAGATTCACGGATCTGGACTTTGCTGACGATGCTGTGATCTTCGTGGAGTCAATGGAGGCTCTGATCGGGGCGCTTGAGAGACTCAGCGAGGAGTCTGTGTGTCTGGGCTTGTGAATGTGAAATACAAACCAACATCCAGGCCTTTAATAACCTTTTAGGCACAGCCATCAGCAGTGTGTCTGTTTGCGGAGAGAGTGTCGACCTCCTGGAGAGGTTTACTTACCTCGGCAGTGACATTCACGTCTCTGGTGACTCTTCCTATGAACTCAGTAGACGGTTTAAGAGAGCATGGAGGGTCATGAGGTCATTGGAAAGGGGTGTGTGGCGCTCCCGATATCTTATGCAAAAGGACAAAGGTCCAAGTCTTTAGAGTCCTGGTGCTTCCTGTCTTGCTATATGGTTGCGAGACATGAACGCTATCCAGTGACCTGAGACAAAGTCTGGACTCCTTTGGTACTGTGTCTCTCCAGAAAATCCTTGGGTACCGTTAGTTTGACTTTGTGTTGAATGAGCGGTTGCTCATGGAATCCCAAATGAGGCATATCACCTGCATTGTGAGGGAGTGTCAGTTACGGCACTACGGCCATGTGACGCATTTCCCCTTGGGTGATCTGGCTAGTAAGATCCGCATTGCTGGGGATCCGAGTAGCTGGACCAGGCCAAAGGGTTGCCCACGTAACACCTGGCTGCGGCAGATAGAGGGTCATTTCCAGAGGGCGGGACTGGACCGCGTGTCTGCCTGGGGGGTTGCAAACCGGGATACCGAGTTGTTTCATCGTGTAGTGGGTAAGGCAACGTACTGTACTAGTGCATGCTCCCCAACTTGACTTGCCTTGCACATCATGTTTCCATTGTGGTCATATTGAACAATCTCATGGAAAACAGTTGAAAGTTGTAGTGCAGTAAGGTATAAGAAATCCTTTAATCCTTAAATAAATTTTGTATTGGGTAGCACGGTGGCGCAGTGGGTAGCGCTGTCTGCCTCGCAGTTAGGAGACCCGGGTTCGCTTCCCGGGTCCTCCCTGCGTGGAGTTTGCATGTTCTCCCTGTGTCTGCATGGGTTTCCTCCGGGTACTCTGGTTTCCTCCCACAGTCCAAAGACATGCAGGTTAAGTGCATTGACGATTCTAAATTGACCCTAGTGTGTGCTTGGTGTGTGTGTGTGTGTGTGTGTGTGTGTGTGAGCCCTGCGGTGGGCTGGCGCCCTGCCCGAGGTTTGTTTCCTGCCTTGCTCCCTGTGTTGGCTGGGATTGGCTGCAGCAGACCCCCCGTGACCCTGTAGTTAGGATATAGCGGATTGGATAATGGATGGATGGAAATTTTGTACCTTTCTCAGTTCTTTTTGAGCAATGGAAAACAAATTGCCAATCATCTGTAGTAAGACCTGACATCATTGCGTCGATAAGTCGGGTGGATGCAGTTTAATTTTGTCCACAGTTTAGTTTAATCTATGACTACCTGGCTGATTTTTAAAGATAGTACTGGATTGATCATGTTGCAGGCACTGAATGAAAGTTGGAGGTTGTATATAATGCAATTTAAATAACCTCCCACAATAGCAGCTTTTTAATTTTTTAATTATTCTACAAACATTTAGTGTGAGAACCTCTAGATAGATAGATAGATAAATACTTTATTAATCCCAAGGGGAAATTCACATACTCCAGCAGCACCTTACTGATACAAAAAAAAATATTAAATTAAAGATTGATAATAATGCAGGTAAAAACAGACAATAACTTTATATAATGTTAACGTTTACCCCCCCGGGTGGAACTGAAGAGTCACATAGTTTGGGGGAGGAACGATGTTCTCAGTCTGTCAGTGGAGCAGGACAGTGACAGCAGTCTGTCGCTGAAGCTGCTCTTCTGTCTAGAGATGACACTGTTTAGCAGATGCAGTGGATTTTCCATAATTGATAGGAGCCTGCTGAGCGCCCGTCGCTCTGCCACAGATGTCAAACTGTCTAGCTCCATGCCAACAATAGAGCCTGCCTTCCTCACCAGTTTGTCCAGGCGTGAGGCGTCTTTCTTCTTAATGCTGCCTCCCCAGCACACCACCGCGTAGAAGAGGGCGCTCGCCACAACCGTCTAATAGAACATCTGCAGCGTCTTATTGCAGATGTTGAAGGACGCCAGCCTTCTAAGGAAGTATAACCGGCTCTGTCCTTTCTTACACAGAGCATCAATATTGGCAGTCCAGTCCAAGGTTATTATAGTTTTGCCTTTTTGTATTAGTTTTTATTTCTATATTTTTTCTGACCTTACTTGGAAATTCAGTTTAGTTTTAGTTTTCCTTCGTCGTGTATTTTTAGTTTTAGTTTAGTTTTTATTTCACAAAGACATTTCTATTTTATTTTTATATATATTAGTTTCAGTTTTAGTTTTAGTAATTATGGCATGGAGCGCCTACGGAGTTAGTTTTGTGTCACAATCAGACAGAACTGTACACTTAACAGATTTGGATATGAATTTAATGCTAGTGGAAACTTACTACACTGCCTAGTTTACTATCTGGTTTTGTCTGATAAAAACAAGCATAATCAAAACTAGATACTGAATATGAACAATTTTACACAATTTTATAATTTTTAAAACATTTTCTCATGAACATCATAGGGGCTTAGGAAGAACAGGGCTCTTAGACTTGAATGAGTGTGCATACCCCACATAGCTGTATTGAGGGAAACGAAGAACAACAAGCATAGTGTCAAGGTTAGAGGTGGTGAGTCTTGAATAGACCACCATAAAGGACAGTAAACCCATAATGAGCAGAGCAAGAGAAGGTAATAGGAGTACGGACAGACAAAACAACAGAGACAGCGTCTGAGATTAAGAACAACATATACATTACCTAAACCTGTTTATCCACAGTAGGATTGCAGGATACCTGGAGCCTACCGCAGCAGGTTTGGATTGAAGGCAGGATAAATCCCTGGTATGCAATATGTATGATAAGGCTGATGTTAAGAACAAAAAGAATATGATATTTCAACTATCTATTTTGAGAGAGAAAAACATTGAAAAAAGGAAGACAAATATTTTAAAATATAATTCTGCTAATGGATTACGTTCACAATATCAGGTATTTTGAGTTGTGAATATGAACTAAAAAAGATAAATTTAATAAATATGGAATAAATACAAAAACCCATTAGTATGTTTAGTTTTTCATCACTTGACAGACTCTCTACCTTTGTTTGTATCGCTTTGTTGTTAAGCTATGTTTTTAAAGCAAAAGTGATTGGTCAGCAACAATATGCTGATCTTGTATGATGACCTAGTCAGTCTCTCGATCAGTGACGTTTTATTTTCAAAAACCGGGAGTGCTCTCCCCTCGACGTTCGTGTATACTCAGATATGGGGATGGGTATTTGAGGTGTAAACTGCAAGGCAATGATTATATTTTTATATTATGTACATTAAGGAACCATCAACAACAAATCTAATCATATATTGAACAATTATTATAAAAGTAAAGTTGAAAAAAATCATACTCCATTTTTTTTTATTTGTACAGCTGCAGAGTCTGTGTTCAGGTAAAGTACCACTTCCGGGTGATGGATTTGGCCCAAAAGTTAATACAGATCTATAATTGTGGTGTAACAACCACATGCCGAATTTCATCTATCTAGTTGCGTTTTTGAGTTATCGTGTTTATACACACACAAGACACACGCATACACGCGTGCGCGTACACACACAATTCCAAAAAACAGTATTGTTGGACACTGGTTAGTCTATAATGTCAAGATTCATCAAAATATCGAGGTCGAATTTTTTCATGATTACTATACTTCGTATATGAGAAAGTAAAAATGATTATTCCTGTGCAAAGTGGCAGGTGAATTGCTGTTAACAAAAAGCAGACACCTGAGAAATAAACTGAAACGTTACTCATTCGTGATTTTTCTGTCCATATGGTAAACGTTTTGTTGACCAGCACATTCTGATTTCAGCCGTTTGAATTACATCTTGATATACAACAAGCACAAAGAAAGGCGGCACGCAAATCGCTTTCTATTTCTCATGCTTTACACACCCGCACTCAGCTTGCTCTGTCACTGCAAATGCTGTGTGAACAGCCGCTCTCCGTCACCAGCCGCCGTTCATTGGATGAATATATGCGTGCAGCTCGTGGTGGATGACTTTCTGTTTTAGAGTTAAAACTTACAAGGGTTAAAGACTAACGGCAAGAATATTCATTCAAAAACGAAAACTAAAAATATTTTAGTAAATTATTATTTTATTTCAGTTAGTCTTTCCAGCTACTTTAATAGTTTCGTTTAGTTTTAGTTTTTCATTCCGGTTTTGTTAATTATTTTATTTCAGTTTACGAAAATGTTTTTTTAATAGTAGTTTCAGTTTTGATTTTAGTTTTCGTTAACTATAATAACCTTGGTCCAGTCTAATTTATCATCCAGCTGCACACCCAGGTATTTATACGGTATATGTTCTATATGGCACGTAAAAGAAAACTGTTAACAACAACAGAATTATAGAAAGCCTCAACTTTTGCCAGATACTGTGCCACGTGGCTAAGAGGAATGAGTGTAGAACTTCAGTGAAGTTAGCAGGAGGAGAAATGTTGTCTATGTTACGTTGCAGAAAATTATTTAACAGAAGTACAGAAAAGTCAGAGCTGGAGGTAAATTGCGAGGTATTTTTAAGAAAAAGTAATGAGCAAGTAGGTATAGTACAGTTAGTATTGCATGTTAGCTGTAACATACTTTGCATCTCCCTTTATCAAGCTCTGTATATGATCCTAGTGGCGGGTTACATGCTAATTGAGTAAAGGTTTTTTCAGCGTATGTTGAAAATAGGTTGATTTCATACACTTGGATGGCATCATTTGTCTCTTTTTTTTCTTCAAGGTTCTCTGTATACATGCCCTAAATCCCAGGTTCTTAATCAGCTTTAGGAAACCTAGTATTGGAAGAGTTAACTGTTTTGTTTCATTCTGTATTTTACAAAGCTTTTTATTCTGCTACTAAACACATAAGACATGACAGAGACTCCAAAACAGATGTTAGCTCAGATAATGTATTTTTAGCAGGCTTCATATGAATATTTTTCTGATTTATAATGAACACTGCAGGCATATTGCCAGTAACTCACCATTAAGTCTTTGCTCCATATAGCCAATGACTGATTGATTACCTATTAACTGGAAATATAAAGGTTTGTGATATAGTTTTTGCAATACTGTTATTATATACAAAGAATAATTATTTGTGGGGTGCAATAGTGTTTTCCCATATTTATCCAGTGTGTATAGCTGTCTAACTGTTTCCATAACCTGTCACAATTAACCCACATTGCAAAGTGATTTGGCTCTAGCCTGGATATTCATTCTTCAAATGGTGCAATAATTTAGATTTTCTCTTACAGAATCATTCCAACCCAGATCCTAATCCTCTTTTTTCTATCAAAGGTAGGAGCGCCTATAGATAATCAGTTTAACACTACATATTATTCATTTTTAAGTGAGTAACTAAAACTAGGAGTGTGAAAACATCAAAATGAATAGAGTAAACAAATACCAATTATTTGCTACACAAAATGGATTTTCAAATAAAAACCTGTTTACCGTGGCTAACTAATTTTTAAACGCTTTTTATTGTCTATATATTGCTATGAAATATATATTATTTGAAAGAAATGTTAGATTCATACTTTGCAACATTAATGATACCCGATGATCATTGCCCTAGTCCTTGTTGTATTGCCCATTTCTTATTTGGCTTAACCCATATTGAAAGTGAAGTTACTCTTTTACAATTATGTGGGTTTAGAATTTGGGTTGCATTGGTAAAGTTACTGAAAGTTGGCAAGGTCTTTAAATGGATATGGATAATACTGTGGTTTTATTAGAGAGCCAATGAATGATGTGCAGTTTCCCTCAGGTTTTCCCTGAAAATAAGACCTACTCTGAAAATAAGCCCTAGCATGATTTTCAGGCTGCTCTGTAATATAAGCCCTACCCCACAAATAAGCCCTAGTCAAGATCGTCAGCTGAAAAGTAAGGCGCCTAAGGCTGGGTTGACACTTCATGCGATTTGATGCATGTGCCCGAAACATCCATTAAATTCTGAGGACACCTTGCCACAATATGTCTGAAAAGGATGTTTAATAATTACATCCATTAATTCACGGATGCGCTGATTCCAGCAGCATTGGACATGAAGCAAAAACAAAATCCTTGGACGGGGCATCAGCTCATCGCAAGGTGAACACAAGCACACACATACACTGGCGTCATTGTAACTTCACCTAATCCCCAAACCTTCATGTCTTTGGATGGAAAACTGAGCCCACTGTGGAAACCACCAGGTAAAATATGCAAGCTCCAGGCAGGGGTCACAAGGGATGTGACTCCCTGCAAGACAGCAGTGCTACCGCTCTGCCACCCTGCCACCCCATATGTCTAACTATTAACAGTATTCATTATTTAAACAAAGTTAACGATTTATCTGTAAATGTAACATATATACTTAAATGCATTTCATCATGAAAGTAATATCAAGTATAAATCTAAGAATTCAAAATGTGTACAGAGCTGGAATATCATAAATATAATGTGCTCTGTGGGGCAATCTATTGCTGCTTGCCGCTGCTGTCAGGTCAGGAGGAAGTGCCCCAGAAGCTCATAGCAATTAACAACTGGGTCAGTTTGAAGATGACGCTTAAGATGGTCTACTTTAATAATAAAGTAAACTACGAGGTTGAAGTGGACATTTCGAGTTTAAAGCTGAAGTTTCCACTTCAATCACAAAATAGACATTTTCATTATGTCCTTATTTTTTTTTTTCTCTGTAGCTCAAATACGCCGCCGTACATTCTGATGGTATTGTAAGGTACAAAAAAAAAAAAAAGACGGCACAGAAGATGGTATATGAGATTTTTTAAATGTATCGTTTCGTTACTTTGGGGACTGTGTGACGCTTGAATATAAAGGCAACATGAATACATTTGTATGTCGGCATTTTGCTTCACCACATCGAACCATTCATCAAACATTGAAGCAGGCACATCGATCAGCAAAGCGGCTGGAGTAGCAAGAAATTCGGGCTGGAATTCAGGGTTTGAATGTGGAGAGTTATGACGATATTCCAGAAGAAGATGATATGACTTTACTTAGATAAATGTATAATGTTGTACATGAATAAATATAAGACATCCCCTGAAAATAAGCCCAAAAATTAATATAAGACCCGGTCTTATTTTCGGAGAAACACGGTAGGTAGTTGCAAATGTATACTGGTTCATAGTGTAACAAATGTCAATTGTTAATAAACACATTTCATATAGTGCCTATTAATAAGTATTCACCCTCTTGGAAATTTTCACATTTCATTATTATACAACATTGAATCACAGTGAATTGAATTGAATTTAAACAGAGATCTGCTTTCACTTTGAGATTAAGGAGTCTTTTTCTGTGATTGGTGTCAAAAAGCCAAATGGAACCCACCTGTGTTTCAGTGTTTTAAAATAATAAAATGCAAAACATCCAAGGAGTGAATACATTTATAGGCAGTATATGTACCATTTATGGCAATATTGAGCTGAGGCCATACAACCAAAAAAAAAAAAAGTTTCAAAGTTTTTATCTAGAAACTAGGTAACTCTAAAGATGTCATCAAAGCTCTCAGAGTTGATAGGCTAGCTACCTATAAGAGCTCTAAGCTGAACTTGTCACGTAAACATGCAAGTGATTGTGCTTTTTGGTGTTTGATACTAGGGAATCCATTCCCAGACGGATTTATTCGGGAATCCTGCATTTCATTCCCGGGAATGACACAGTGCACGGGCATCTCACATGTGAACGGTTTTAGAACGACCAACACTTATTTTTAATAAAACTACTGCAATATGTTGACACAAATAAAATACTAACCTTATCTACAAGCAGTTCATGCTGTCATATAAGTACATGTATCTTTAGTTGCGGTAATAAGAGCGTAGAAAGCACAACGTCCTCACAGGTGGCGCAGTGCTAGTGCTGCTGCTTTGCAGTAAGGAGACAGTGGAAAATTGTGGGTTCGCTTCCCGGTTCCACCCTGTGTGGATAGCGCTTTGAGAACCGAGAAAAGCGCTATATAAATGTAATGAATTATTATTATTAACGTGACCAGCGTGCGGTCGTCCAGGCAAGAGCACACCTTCATGCAGAAGTACGCCAGCCACTGAGAAAACACGCTCTGCCTCCACTGAAGTAGGCGGCACAATCATCAGATACTAATACACTTGTTCTAAACAACGCCCGCGCTTGCCGTTGCTTTGAAACACCGCCATTTCAGCTTTTACTGATGCATCCAGTTTCTTGTCATCATTCTGTGATGGCAAGTTTCTTGACACAGATAATGCGGATGCAACAGACTGATGCATTGCAATTTCAAGTTGCTGTTCAAAGCTGTTGTCTGATGAAGTGCAAGCTGCTGCAATGGCGCCACCTTAATTATTTTCAACTATAACTCTGTTATTTCTTGATCGATTTTTACACTTTTAAACACTGTATATACGAGCTTGGTCGTTCCTGTTTTCCTGGGAATTACAGCACTTTAATTCCCGGGAATGCAGTGAATGGATTCCCTATTTGATACCTCTTTCTTTTTCTGCTTTCACCTGCATTTTCCAGCCTGTCTTTAACTGCGTGTTTTGAAACTCTTATCACATATTAGGTGCAACTGACTTTTTAAAAGAACCTTGACGACCGGTGCAGAATTTCACCACTGTTGTGTGCCTTTTGTAGGAGGAATACTGTAGGGTAGAAACAAAAGTGTTTGGAAGAAAAATCTAATTCAAGTCAGCAATATAGTTCCTTATGATGGTTCTGGACAAAATTTTCATCATGAGACATATCATCTGTAATACAAGTCAGGGCTTTAGTGGTTAAAATACATTTTTCTTTTCAGTGTTATTGTCAGTGCTCACTTTTTTCAAAAATCACCTATCATTTTTAAGAGACAATTGAGTCCCAGCTGTGCTCTACCATTTCTGAAATCCTAGTGATGGAGGAGCAACTTTCAGTTCATGGCAATCCAGACTATCTTTCTCTGCTCTTTGAATTTCCCAGGAGGATTCCCACAATATAGTCAGTGTGTGTGTGTGTGTGCGCGTATATGGGTGCAAGTGTGGATGCATGTGTGACTCTACTACTGTGGGATTACTTGCATGTGCAAGGGAAAAAGTAAGTATATCCGTGCCTGACTGTGTGTGAACTCTTCAGTGATTGTGCATCTGTGAGCCTCTATGTTTGCATTTCTTTGTCCCTGGTTAACGTGTAGGTATTTCTTTGCCAGTTTATTTTATTCACCTCATGCAAACATAGAAATTGACCGAATGCATAAATCATTTGGCTATTAATTAATGATTAATGGTGCAGAGACATGCGTCTTCCTGTTGTCATTGGTAAGAGAACAGAGGAGCTGCCTCCCTCTAAATTGATCACATTTGCATTTTAACTGTTGTCCGAATCATATGTGAGGGGAAGATGCAAGGCCCATGGTCTCCTTGATGCCTGCTCTCTGAGAAAGGGAAGGTAGAACTTGTTTTGCTTAAAATTGTATTTTTTCACCTACATGAGCCAGTCAAAAACAAACAAGGCCAGCTCTTAGTGCAAGTCTCTTCTGGCAGACAGATGCCTCTGCAGCTGTCTCTTGGCTAGGCTTGTCTCTTACTGGTTGGTCCTCAGGTCTTGTTTTTGTTGCCCCTGTGTTGTAATGTGTTACTTTATGTCTCTTTCCTAGTTAATTCTCATAGATTTTGAAGGTACAGTATATCCATGGTGCACTTTAATGACACAGATACAGGCAGTATAAATTTGTATTTTAGAGGTTCAGTGTACACACACAAGGAGGGTGAAAAAAGGGCGTATGTACAAGCACAAAAAATAACAAATATAACCATTCTGCCACTGGTGTACTTATACTACATGAAACTAGAGGTTGTTATTCATTCTTTCCCAGTTGTAAGCTCTTATTCACTGTTTTGGTTCAAGTAATCATTTTCATTTTGGAAAATTGTAATTTTAAGTCTACAGACCCAAAGTGCTACGAAGACTTTAGTATCTGTTGTTAGAAGTGTAAATGTTCTATTTAAAAGTAATGTGTAGACATGTGTTAATGTTTAGAACAGTATCTTTACAAAGCTTCTTTATATTGTATGTGTGCTATCCATAAGGAAGGACTGAACACGCAAGTGTAATTCTGTAGTGAATGCTCTGTACACATCTACTTTAATCTAGTGCCAAAGCACAAACTCCCTTATCACAATATCAGGCCACTAAGTGCATTGTCAGGAAGTACACCACCACCCCCTTTCCACTGTTTTAAATAAATGTTAAGTGCCATGACTGTTCAATGTGCATGTGATTAGCTTGTTTGGTAATTTGGGTGAGGGTGAAGATTTCTGATATGGGTGTAATAGTGGAACTATTTTATGTACAGTGTTGCCTACAGAATGCAAAGAAGCTTTGATTGTTATTTTAGTGATCCATTAGGATAGGGTATTGTTCACATAGTATGTGTCTCTTGATACTTTTTGGGTTTGACCTAACCAGGAATTTTTATATAGGTTTTAGATCACTGATTTTATTTTTCAAAGTATCAAGATCAGCTGAACTGATGGAAAGTGTTCAGTGGATAATTCAAACTAATGTGATTCGAGTCATGCATGCACATTTTCAAAAGAGAAATTCTTCATTTTAAGAAATATGTAATATTTTATTCAGAAATATTTAATATTTGTTCAAAAAAATATCTAATTTTTAATCAGACCTGATATTACTTCTATAAGCTACTGCAGTAACTTCTATGAACTTCAAGGCACCATTTATGAATAATAATTATACTTCTACTAAACCAAAAAAATTATGTTTGGATGCTCTACCGGCAACATTTGCCTTGTGTTTAGGTTATTATGTCAAATTGAAGAGAAAGGAGAGACACTACAAGAGTTGTCCCCATGAAACATGCCTTGGTTTCAGGCCTGAGTACACAGTCGCAAGTTTAGGTGTTATAGCATTTGTTTTGTTTGTGTCTGGTTGTATTGTTACTTATATTTTAAACAGTATATCTTAAATTGAATTAAAATGGACTTAGCTTAAGTACAAGGAGAAAGGCATTCAAGGAACACACTGGAACTTACTTTTACATTTTTTTAATAACTGCTGTAACCATTATTTTATTTCTTCCATATTTTTCTACCTCTATTAGTAGTAAATTGAATGTTAGACGTTTTTCTCATTTGGGTATCATAACATTTACAGGGTTGTCCTGGGTGGTGGTTCGCAGGTGAACAGAGTGCAATGAAAATGCATAGACTACAAAATCCTTGCCACAACCTGCATAAGGGTTTACTTTGCCAAATAACGGGTTTGTTTGTGGAGAAATCTGCCTGTTACTTTCTTGTATACATAGTATAGAGAAAGTATAGAAATCGTGAAAAAAATTTGACCTCGAGACTTTGATGAATCTTGACATTTTAGACCTTCCAGATCAGAAAATACCATTTTTGAAATTATATCTGTCTGCATGTCTGTCTGTGTTTAAACACGATAACTCAAACGCTTTGACCTAGGTCAATGAGATTTTGTACACCTGCTTTACATCAAAAATAAGGAATCCTATCAACTTTTGGACCACTTGTGGCAACTGGAAGTGGTACTTTAACTGAATACATTTGCAAATTTTCAAGTAAACTATTTAAACTATGGTTATAATTTCACATAGATGATTCAAATATTGTATTGATATTTATAATGATAAAAAGCAAACAGATATGAAATTTGAGAAAAATGACTCAACGGGAAGTAGGATTTTATTTAAACAATTATCCAAATTTTTTGTATCATGGGAATATAAATGTGTACACGATATTAAAAACTGTATTCAATATAACGCATATTCTTTCAATAACTGTTATTAATTTTATTTTAATTTATACATCATCAGTTTAACAATAACGTGTAAACATTGAATATGCCATGTAAATATAAAGATGTAATGGGAACAATAAGCTGCTACATCTTTGTCGTGTTCCTGGTAATACATTTAATTTTATGATTTTTTTTATTTCCGCCATCATTATCATAATTAAATGTAACTAAATGCAGTTTTACCTATAGCAATTTATTGCAACAAATATTATATAATACTAACACTTTTTCTATGTTTTTAGGTGACTATTACTCTTTTTACTTTGCATGTAATCTAGGTAATGCATATGTAATCATGAAAAATTCCACCACTGTTTTCAAACTCCCTAAATGAGAAAATATTGTTTTAATGTAAAGTTTGATTATAAATAGAGATAAATGATTGTGTATCTATATTATCAATTAGTTATGATGAGAAACAAAGAGATATGATATTTGAGAAATATTGCGCAACTGGAAGTGGATCTGATGACCTTTTCTTCTATCAGCAACAGCGATATTTATTTATATAGCACATTTTCATGCAAATGATGTAGCTCAAATTCAGTATACCAGAAAGTCGAGGGGAGCACACTCCTATTTTTGTTAACCAGGTTTCTCTGAGACCAATAACCCGATTTTTCTAACCAAAACAAGGTTTCACATGACATTATAGAGACCAGGTTTGTGTGAATAACCGGGTTATTTCAGAGCATGTAAATGAATTCTGTGGGATTCCATTTTCTTGGACAAGGACAGATTCTCACACAGATTGTGTAATACCAGAGTTCACCAAGAGCATTTCTTTTTCCAGCATAATTTTTAGGACCTGTGCCTTCCTGCTTACACTCTACCAGTTGTTATAAAAGGTTCTCACTTTGAGATTTATAGAATGATTTTCAACTTTTAAGGTCAGTGGATTGGATAATGGATGGATGGAATGGTGAGAATGCAAGGAGTAGAGTTGGCGAAGGTGGATGAGTTTAAATACTTGGGATCAACAGTACAGAGTAATGGGGATTGTGGAAGAGAGGTGAAAAAGAGAGTGCAGGCTGGGTGGAATGGGTGGAGAAGAGTGTCAAGAGTGATTTGTGACAAACGGGTATCAGCATGACTGAAAGGGAAGGTCTATAGGACAGTAGTGAGACTAGCTATGGTATATGGGTTGTAGATGGTGGCACTGACCAGAAATCAGGAGACAGAGTTGGAGGTAGCAGAGTTAAAGATGTTAAGATGTGCACTGGGTGTGATGAGGATGGATAGGATTAGAAACAAGTACATTAGAGGGTCAGCTCAAATTGGATGGTTGGGAGACAAAGTCAGAGAGGTGAGATTGTGTTGGTTTGGACATGTGCAGAGGAGAGATGCTGAGTATATTGGGAGAAGGATGTTAAGGATAGAGCTGCCGGAAAAGAGGAAGACCAAAGAGAAGGTTTATGGATGGGGTGAGAGAGGACATGCAGGTGATGGGTGTAACAGAACATGATACAGAGGACAGAAAGATATTGTTATTTTTCTCAAACATTGCTAAATTGAACCAAAAGAACAGCTATTTGTAAATTGAAAAAAAAACAGCATTCTGTATCTCCAGCCATCATTGTGAACTTTAGCCCACTTATCTTATTGTGCAGTATTATTTACAGACTGCTTTAAATTATGACTTGCACCTCTGCACTCACCCTCCCTTTTTCATCTGGGGTAGATATATTTGTCATTCCAGGAAGTGGCCACTTTGTTTCCCCACTGTTTGTACCAGCTGTAAGGCCACATCGAAAAAATAACATCTGACTTTTGAGTTTGTGGCTGTTCATGAAAATACAAGAGCCCATTATATATTTTTAAAGTCAAAGTGTAACATTTTGTATATTTGTTGGCGGGAATCGCATGCAGTCAGCTCCTTTTCCACAAAAGATACATGTGAAAAAAATGTCACCTACTTATTTTTGAGAATAACCATTAGCAAATTCCTTTGGGTGTCTGCATTTTACTTTTAAACTTTGAGGGAGAACAATATTAAGTTAGACTGCTATATTATTGCTTTATACACATTTTTTTCTTCTGGTCATCATATTTACTTTTATGAGAAGGATTACAGTGTATCTGGTTGGTTATGAACAGTGAATGTATTGAGAAAAAGAAAGATCAAATAACTGAAGTGGGGACTAATCAATTCACAGAAAGATAAATAAAATTCATTGTGCTACATCTAATTAGATTCTCAATTTTTATAATATAAACTTAACAAGAAATTGGGAACACGTTCTAAGGTTGAGTACTAGAAGTGTAGCAGTACTGTGATCCACAAAGTTAGATGTAAAAACTAGAATGCAAACAAAATAAAAAATTTTCCTTGATTGCTGACCGGATCCACATAGCTCATATCCAGGAGGATAGTCGTTATGAGATCTGAGAAGTGAAAAGTCTAAGGAGTCCCAAGATGCTGTGTGAGTATCTGTCTTCTTGCCTTTGAACCTCCATTGATGGGTGCAGTTCAAGGTAGTAATGGGAAGCTCATTCCACAGCTTGAGAGTAAGAACGGAAAAGGACGTTTGACAAGAGGTGGGACAGTCAGCAGAGAGGTTGAAGTCGAGTCATTTATTAGGAAGACGATTATTCATCAGCAATTTCATAGTAACTGTTTATTGGAAATAAGAAAAAAAAAAGTGAATTTAAGTTTACCTGCTTGTCTTGTAGTGTCGTGTAGTGTTTTGGAAAAAAAAAAATTAGCCCCACCCATTTTGTAGTTTTTGAAAGAAAGGAATGTGATTTATTATCTGTAAATCTTTATCCTCATATTTACAGTGCATGTTTCCTGCTACTTTGTCTTACCTAGGCCATAATGTTAAGCAAGAATTGTCTTATATGATCACTGTCTTGTTTAGTGTGTCAACAGTTTTACCAGAACCACCTTGTGCTTGATTAATGATTTCAAATATGCTTTTAAAAATATTTTAAAATGGTGTGCAGCTCTTATCTAAAAGATGAATTTACTTTATCCTTTGCTTGGTTATAATTCTGGAGTTCCATTCTGTTCCAGTATATGGAAATCACTCAGGTATAGGGCAGGTGCCTACATCGTTTCCAATGTATGTCACAGTGTACATTTTAACTTGCCTGGCATTCTGCTGGTTACTTATCTGAACAGGTTGTTAGGGTTTTGATTTGAATGCACAGTTGAGCATTGAGCTTTTTTCACAGTATGCAGTGTGGTCTTGGGGCTGTGTCTTGTTGACCTCTGCCTCTATGTTCTGAATGTGTTTTGAAACTACAGTCTGTCTTTCATAGTGTAAAGCCACCCAGCTTCTTTAAAGCATTCTTGTTTTGTTTAATACTTCCTTTTTATCTATTAATCATATGGCGGGAATTCCCTTCAAAGAGCAGG
This sequence comes from Erpetoichthys calabaricus, assembly GCF_900747795.2. Lineage (NCBI taxonomy): Eukaryota > Metazoa > Chordata > Cladistia > Polypteriformes > Polypteridae > Erpetoichthys > Erpetoichthys calabaricus. Next base: position 35,612,945 of record NC_041402.2, read on the forward strand.
GGAAAGCACTTCACTCAGCAGCAGCTCATAAACCACGCCGCTGTTGTTGTTATGCATGCATATTTCATTGATGTTCTTATAAGTAGATTAATTAGGCTACCTCTTGGTTAATCAAGGATAACCCAGTTCTTGTGTGGACAGTTTGTCAAGAAGGTCTTAAATTTGTGCCAAATAAATTCAATATTTAAAGGAAAACCAAATAGGTAAAACCATAAGACTATCATGCTTTAAGCAAACAGCCAGTAATCTAAATGCTATTTCAGAAACAGAAAACTCAAAGTGGATTCTAAAGCCAAAACAGAAAACTCAAAAGTGGATTCTAAACCCACTTATATTGCAGAAATGAGATAAGATACTTTATTTGTCCCCTTTTATCTATTTTTTATTCATAATGTCTCATTTCATCCATGTTTTTGATGTTATGTTTTATTTAACTACATTATTTTCCGTTTCCATGGGAAGGCATGGCCATGTGGCTGCATACAGTATTTGCTTTATAAACCATTAGATTCTTTTTAGTCCCCAGTACTGACTCACTGTGTGGCCCTGATCATGTCTCTAAACCTGTAAATAAAACAAAAATGCTTAAACAGAGTTACTAGATTTTTTTGAATTTGTAAACTTAAAGAAATCGGTCTCACAACAACTGCAAAAAAATGAAACCATTATCGTTTTAAGGGCTTAACAGTAAATAGTATATGCAGATTTTGGGTCTGTTTTTTTTATTTTTCCTTCTTTGTATTAGGGTGAAGCAAAAGATATAAAAAAGTAAAACAAATCTTATTAGATTTCTTTTAAAAAATATTTTTTCTCTTTTCCTGGTTTATACGCATACCATTCCAGCAGGACCTCATAAATATTGTTACTTTCAGTGCTCCCTATACCAGCTAAAGCATGATATATGTGTGCCAAGGCCCAATTAAGAGGGAAATTATATTGCTGTTGGTAAGATGTCCTCATAACCCAACAACTTGAGGGTTCATTGTGAAGCTGATAGCTTTTGAGTAATATTTATATGGGTTGTTTTTGGTATTTATTGTAAAAAAAAAAATGTGTATATATAGTGTATTTCTGAGAATGGCAGAATTAGAGCCTGTTTTTGAGTCATCGGGACTGCTCAAGCTTCTGACAATGGTATCTGCACATCCTTCAATTGGTTTTTTTTAGTGGTAGGTCGGTGTGTATCTGTAGCTCAGACTTTGAAACATGTTTCTAATACCCATCTGCACTGTGTGTGCCATGTATCCAAAAGATTCACCAGATGTTACATGGTGCAGCCATCGATTAGGTTGTAGATTTGTGTTTTTCTTTTTTCTTCTTTGCAATGGTAATGTTCATTCACACTGCATTGATGAGGTACTCTTTGCTAAATTTCACATTTTTCTTGTAAACTTTAGGCTGTAATAATCTATACTGGTTGTATTTCAAATGAGTTTTCTTTTAACAACAAGTTGTTTTGATTGGAGCAATCGGAGCAACACCCCCAGCTGTAAGAAGCAAAAACAGCATGAAATGTTGTCTACAAAACAAAAATTAAGATCAGCATATGCAGTAATGAATTTTTAATTGCTCAAATGTACCTAAAGTATTTTGTCTGTCTAATAAATTCAGTACTATTCTTGGATTGAAAATTGTAAACTTATTGCTAATTTGATTAAAAACAGCTAGTTTTGCACTGTTGAGATTACAGTACTCAGTCTACAGTTTTAGGCCTGTGGAGTGTGTGCATGAATGAGCCTTGCAATGGACTTGCACCATGTCTAGGGTCCTACCTTGACTGTTGAATTGGACTAAATGATTTTGAGAATGTGATGTGGTATGTTCATCATTTAATGACTTGTACATGAAACTTGTTCTGAGGCTGATGAAAACACACATTTTATCAGTCCTGATTTGATTTTGAAATCTGTCTGCTGATTGTTCATTGAATGGTTATATGCCTCAGACAGCCTTTGTAAAGGGAGCGCATAACTTTCAGCTGGAGACTGTAAACTGCCTAATAATATGATGGAGGTTTGTGACTAAACACCTCCCAGTATTTGGTTTTAAATAGGCAATATAGCACTAGGTTTCTGCTTGTGTAGGAGCATGTGATGCACTATTTCAGACTTTTGCTTATTATCTTTGTCATCTCTCCCTGTATCTCTCTTCCAGAAAGGGTTATGCATCTCTGTCATTTGCTTGGTCATCTGCTGTCTAGGTTCTTGGAGAAATCTTGTATGTTTCCATCTAGGTCACACATTCCTCTTTCTTGCACTTCTGTCCCTGCAACTTACCTTTCAGCGGCATCATGTCTAGTAGGGTTTACAACACCTTTTACAAGTTTTTTTTTTCCTGACAAGCACTGACAATGAAGTACACTTTCCTGAAGGGCTTTCATCAGGCTTCCTTTGGTATGGACCACTGTGGTGGTATTTATTTTCCTTGACTACTTTCTGCTATCTAGGAAGCCCCCTACAGTTCAATTAGAGTTACCACTTCCTGTCACAGCTCTGTGAAGGTTATCTTTTTTTCTTTTAATTTTTTTTCATTTTACTTCCAGTGACTACATAAATGGTATATTTTGCCTCCTATACCTCATTGGCTCCAGAAACAGTTCTACAGTGATTCTTTTTTCAGTCGTCCATGTACCTGTGATGCCCATTCTTCTGGTTTTTACTTTCCTGTAATGGGAGTTAGATTCTACTCTCTGTAGACAAGAAATAAGAGTATTTTTATCAATAAGTGACAAAACAAGAATACCTGATAACCCCCTCCACCGTATCTGATAACCCTTCTGTCTGACTCTTATCTCAACAGACAAATGCAGAGGTCATAGTTGAATGGCCAGTTTATGGTGATAATATCGTCTACTCTAAAATTTTAACTTTGGTGGACAAGTTTTGTGTTGTCACATGCACTTAATGTTCAATTCAGAGATGCACTCTAATGCTTTATTGTTCAGTTTCAATATGTCTATATAAAGCCTGAGTATTGATCAATAAGCCTCTTCTGAAAATCTTCTTGAGATGCCATCTTTACTATGTTTTTCAAACCACTTTGACTTGTCTATTTTCAAGTGGAATAAAGGGAGCTATATAACTCTAATCTTAGCTTAACAGAGCTTGAAAGAAATGCCCAGGTAACATCTGACTTAGATTAATAAAGTCTAAAACTGTGCACTATATATTTCTTATTGTTGTATGTTTAATATAGTATACTAGCCATGTGCGCCCAACTACGTTGCGCGTGTTAAAGTTGTCTGTGAAGGGCTCCCTGTTTAAACGCGTCTGCCAGTCGTGAACTGGGCCCTTCGTCACACAGCATTATGATTTTTTATAAGGGAAACAAAATTACAAAACAAAACCCTTGGACGTTGATTCGATAGGAACGGCCTACTCGGAATCACTGTCCAAATAGTAATTATGTGGTGGTGTAGGAGCATTTCTGCTTCTCTCCGTTCACAGTCCGTCTCGTTTTCACGATGCTGTCGTTTCCTCTCACGATCTCTTCTCAACCTTTCTCCAGTCTCGCAGGTTGCTTTGTGGCAATCCAAAGAGTAAGGCAATATACACGGAGCAATGGTTATAAAAGGGGGACACATAGGTATCCAGGCTCTTTAAAGCATAAATAGGGATCACTTCACTGACATGTGAGCAAGCCAGGGTACAACTGTGAGACGCGCAGCACTCGCCGGCTACAACGTAACAATAATAATTTCCGGAACGTGCTGTTACGTTGTCATTCATTTTACCCACTGTCTTTCTTTCATTCATATGTTATGTAGGCACGTACCTTTTATCTTCGGCAATCTCATTCTCTAACCAGGCCTAAGGAGCTAACCAGCATAACACTATCCACCACCCCTTTCGTTATTCCGGCTCATTGTTGACATCCGTGAGTAACAACAACGTACTAAACTGGAAGGTGGTCTACGCATGTGTGGAATTCGCGGACAAACAAAGATCAAGATCCAAATGAAGATTATATATAAAGATGATCTCATTTTCTGTATTGATTTTTCCTGGTAGGGTTCAAGATGGTTAACAGGCTTCATTTCCTAACAACAGGAATTCCCAGGTGTTTTTAGACTAGCCAAATACATCTTCTCTCCAACATGTTTTGTGTTTCCTCCCATTGGCTATTCCTCCTACCTGTAGGGTGTACCCATGAGTCTTGCTTACAAAATAAATCTGTGACTGCATTCTTGTGAATTTGTAAAGATCCTTATCCTTTCACAGAGGCCAAGCTTCAAAGCTCAATGGAGGAATCCTTATTCAACTACTTGGACTTGTAACCCGATTCTTTCGACCAATTGCAAAAACTGATGATCTCAATGCAGGATAAGCGTCTAAATCTAGACAAGTGTAGCACACATGTTAGTGATCCATTATACACTCACTTACACATAAGACCCAGAGGTACTTAAGCTACAACATATGGAGTAACATCTTCCTTGTGACCTGTAAGGAGCAAGCTACCTCTTTTAAGGTAGCAACTATGACCTCAGATTATGGTTCATGCCACATTGAACAATCCTTTTACACCACGGATCATGTACTATCTACAGAAATGCACACTTAAGGCCTGTAAACTGGATATTCTTCAGTTCACATCTTGAAGAGCACAAGAGGAAGAGAAAAGGCACTCCTTTGATAGCATCTTAAATTTAATGCAGTCTGTGCTGGTGATACTGTATAGGCTGATGGGCCTAATTAGTTTGTACGTAAGTGTGCCAGAGAGTGTCCTTTCCTTGTAAAAATGGAGATTGTTAATCCAAAAGTGTTGACACTGCCATTCATACAATGCTATCTGGGCTTCTTCAACTATAACTAGTTCTTCCAGTATAGCTTATTGAATCTTATCTAGTTCAGTGACCTCAACTACAGAAATGCCCCAGAACCTAGTAAGTCCTTTTGGTATGCCTCCTGTTATCAGTATATATCCAGTTGGTTTAGAAGTTTTTTTTTAAATGGTTCTCCTTTCATCCCCAACAAAATCCCTTATTAGGATAACCTTTACTCCACTTGTATGCTGATAAAGCCTGGATGACATCCTGTCTGCTTTTGCTAAGTGGAGAAATGATTTCCTATAATGTCCAAAAACTATTCCTACAGTTGGGCTTTTTCTCAGGTCATTACTCAGAAAGCCTATATCTTTCATGAACTGAGATATTATGAACAGGTTCCATTGTGACACCATGTCTCTCTTGAGATGAGTTAAGTTTATCCCAAACAACGGCATTCCCCCCTGTAATTTCAAGAAACCCACACTACCTGTTTGGGTTTTCTTTGTTTTATTTACATTTGTTTAGTCTGATATGTACCATGATCCACTGATGGCTCAGTTACCCAGTGTAAATAATTTCCCAAACAGTAAGCCTCCATATCAGGGAGGCATTGTGATGCAGTAGTTAGAAATGCAATCTCCGGATTCCTGAGACATTTATCAAATCCTTCACCCGCTCATTGTCTGTGCGGAGCTTGCATTCTTATTTTCTCTCACACGTCTCCACTGTTATGTGTTTTAGGTTTTTTGGATTTACTACCCCAGAAGGATTGTGATTATGAGAATTTGTGCAAGAAAGCGCCCTGTGATGGACTGGCATTCTGTCCAGGGTTAGTTCCTGCCTTGAACCCTCTGATGCTTAGATTGGCTTTAAACAACCCCCAAACCTAAACTAGATTAAATGTTTTTTGAAAGTGATAGATTACGCTTCAGATACGGTGACATGCCAACATCGTACTCTATTATGTGCAGCTTAGTGTTTGAATATAGTGTTTCTTATGTTTTGCACAGTGATTCACTCCTTGTTTGCTTTGTAAAACACCTTTTGATGGGTTGTGCTGTGAAGATCGCTTTATAAAATGTTGGAGTGTCTGAGTTTCAAGTCACACACATCTTTCCTCCAAACTATGTCGCTCAAAGTATTTCCAATGTCCATTTGGAGAGCAATGAAGTGTTCAAGTAGGGTTAGAGTCAGTTTTAAGCTTCACATTAAACATCTCTAAAAAAAATTCCAAATTCTGTTGATATTTGTTAAGCCTATACTTGCAACCGAATAAGTTTTCCTCACTCTAACTGTTGCACTTAAGCCATTATCTTAATCACCAATTCGAACTCTATTGTATATTATCTAGCTGAGGGTGCGAGTGTCGCCATGCTTTCCCCAGATATCTGTATAGGTAGTGGATCTCTTGGTGAAAAAGAGAATATACAGTAATCAATAACAAAATCTGCTTTAATAAACAATGCAGTTCACTGAAATGACCCTAACTATATTTAGCCAGCAGGTTTGAACCTCTGAGGTAAGCTGTGGCTTCTTTTCTGTGAGTGAAGTTAAATTATACATCCCAGGGCCCTGTTTTATTTGCTAAGGTCTTTTCCATTTAGGATTATTTTTGATGTGCCTGTTGTCCTCTGGTCACACTGTCATTGTGTCTGGAATGTCCAAATGGTGCCTGCATGTGACATCTTTGGGCTGAGCCCAACTGAGCAATCTGGTCCTATTCAAAGGAGTGACATGTCATAGGAGTGACATAACAAAGGAGTGAAACCTCAGATATAAATTTCAAGGGAGTGAAAACCATCCAACCAACCATCGAAGTGGTAGCAATGATTTTTTTGGCGGGCATACTTTCAGTTGTGTTTGGTAGGTGACTCCAATAAAATGTCACTCCTTTAATACGGTATTTATGTCACTCCTTTATTATGTCACTTCTATGAAGTGTCACTCCTTCGATACAGACCCTGAGCAATCCATTTAATGTTTCCTCCATGCATTCACTAGTGAACATCAGTCTTAGGTCAGTTTCCATGGGTGAGTCCCGATAACCCAGTTTCCAGCAGAATTCTGTTGCTTTAAGTTGCACCACTGTGAGAATCAGCTTTTGGATTGCTTTTTGTCTGCACTTTCCTCTTAGGCCAATTTGCCAGAGGGGCATAGCACTACCAGGAACACAAGGATATGAATAGCATAACTGAAGTTTGTATACAATAATTATTATTATATATTTATAATTCAGAAGTGCACGGTGGTTGGAGAAGTTGGAAATAAAGTTAAAAAATTAGACTGGCTTATTTGCAGCATGGAAACCTCTACTTGCTAAATTATAGGGCACATACTTTCTTTTTCCAAGTTTTTATGAGAAATACAGTCCTTTAGGGGTTAAACTGTTGAGCCTAATGGAATAATAACTGGTAGCACCATCTGCTGGCCTACTTCCGCAGTGAGAGAGAGAGAGAGAGAGAGAGAGGGAGAGAGAGAGAGAGAGAAAAAAGAGCTAGGATTTTAACGACATCTCTAATATTCACGCTGATGCATTTTGATGCTTTGTGCTTTCATTTTCTTTGCATTGTTGAAAGCTGACTGGCTCTGCTGGCTATTCAGAAGGAAAATAGGGGGGGCAGGGGGAATTAAAAGAAAGGGAAAAAAGCAAAACTGCAAGCAAACCCAGCACCTTTTGTGTACAAAGGAGGAGTAGCCTACCTTAGCTCGGGATGTGGAGAGACTGAGGACCGAGCCTGGAAGAATCAATGAGAAGGGATGTGTGCTTTCGGACAGCTGCGCTCCTCAGTGCTGTGCCGTATCTAGACGGGCAAACCGCGAACCCCTCTCTCCCTTTCTCTCTCTCTCTCTCTCTCTCTCTCTTCCCCTCTCTCTCTCTCTCTCTCTCGCTCTCTTCCAATGCTTTCCTCTTGAGCAGAGCTTGTGGGGTGGGTGGGTTGGTTAAGAATAAGGAAAAAAATAAATTCCCCAGCAGAAGGGCACAGCATTTTTGTTAGTCGACCAAAAAATGTCTTCAGTGAAGAGGCCAAGAGGAAGGGTAAGTGAACGGGTGAGCTGGATTGTGTGGGGGGGGCTGGGTGGGGGAAGAGGGGGGGAGGGGTTGTCTGGGCGAAAAGGCTAATAGGATTGAATAACCTTCCTTGCTACTGGCTGCTGTCAGGGAACTAGGCTTGCATCGCCATCTTGAGCTTGCTGCTGTTGTCTTCAGTGCTGGTAATTTGTTTAGCTTTTAGGCCTTAAGGTGGCAGCTTTTTTCCTCCTCAATCCCTCCCTCTCTCCTCTTTTCCTGACGCTCCCTGCGCCGCAGTCCCTGCCATCGTTAAGCCTTTGATGAGGCATGTTGTGAAACATTGCTCAGCGGAGCACATGCGCATGCACACTCAGGTCTGGAAATGTATCTGGAAATTCCTGGTGGTGGCTGCACTTGGCAGCAGCTGTGGGGGTGAGAAAAAGGCAAAGGCTCACTTGCATGACAGGCCTCTCTAGCCTGCAGTTTTTTTTTTTGCATTCTTTTTCAAAGCATATCCGGAATTGTATAGATAGACCTTCATACTATTTGAAATGCTCAAATACTTTGTCCAGAAGGAAAAACCTCTTTCTGGCCACAATCCACTTTGCTCAGTCAGTTTTTCTGATGCTCTGCAATGTTTCCAGTAGATAGTTTTCCTATCTCAAAGTGGTTAGTCCTTGGGGGGTTGGGGGGGGGGGATATTGCAGTTGTAAAACATAGCTTTTTGCCCCACTTTCATCATTACATTTCATAGCAATATTTTATGGAAAATGTATGTTTCACTTAAGACTAATGTAGTTTGTAGAGCTAGGCCCAGAGCCTTTCTAATCTTAATGAAGCTGCCAATTTGATCACTGTTGTGTGTATCTTTTTGGCCATCTTTTTACTGTGGCATGTGATTTATGAGTTGATTTGGTAAATGGAGGGTGGCACTGTGTGGCAGGGGTTAGCACCAGAGCCTTATATCCTGAACAGTCTAGATTTAGGCCTTAGCTCTGTCACCATTTATGGTGTATACATTTTCCTCATGTTAATGTTCTTCCTGAATCCATTAAATGTTCTGGCAGCTTTAAATGACAGTGTTAAATTGGCCTGATATGAATGAGTGTGCCTCTGAGATGGACTCCGCATCCTGTCCAGGGTTGGTTCCTGTGAGTGTGCCTCTGTGATGGACTTGGCATCTTGTCCAGGGTTGTTTCCTGTCTTGCACCCATCCAAAGCTAGTTCTTGCCTTGTGTTAGATGCTTCTGGGCTAGACTGCAAAATACATCCCCAATTAAGGATTGAGTGAATATAGAAAATGGATAACTCGTTGGATAAACACATGCATGGAATCAGGAAAAAAAAGTAAGACATTTTATTATATTGTTTTATCTGATGCCAGATAGTTATAAATGGTACAGGAGTTTTTTTATTTATTGATTCATTTTTGAACCCACTTATTTCTACACTAAGTAAGACTGTTAGTACATCTTGTACCAGACCAGTTTAGCATCACTGATGAACCTAGCCATATGCTCATAGGATGTACGATAAATATCTATGGGTGTGAGAGTTTATAAATAAAATAAATTTAATTGATCATTTTGATAGCACATTCTCAAACCCACTTAATCCATGTCACAATCAGTGGTGCTACTAACTGTACCTTGAGAGGGCACCAATCCATCACAGGGCCAACTCATACACAAACCTACTTTCACATTCACAGTGAGCCAATGTAGATTTGCTGATTAATCTAACCCTGCACATGTTTGGGGATGTGGGAGGAAAACTGGAGTACCCAGAGAAAAAGTCATGGTGACACAGAGAGAATGTGGGAACTTCAGCTAAACTACATCCAATCCTAGGATTCAGATCCAGGATGCTGGATTGTTGAAGCAGCTTTGCTACCCACTTGGCCCTAATGACACATGTGGTCATGTTCTATACCAAAATTAGAGTCACAGTCTGATCCCTGTGCATTTCTCAAAGCAGAGACTTTAGGTTATGCTGTTACTACTTTCACGCCCCCATAAAATCACACCTGGAACAAGATCGAAATAGGTATAGTTATAAATGAGGAACTCATCCAAGGTCTGTCCATCTTGCTTGTTTCAGTAGTTTTATATAGAAATGGGGAGATTTAATTATAGTGGGAATGCAAATAATAATATAAATAAAAGAAGACACTATCATCAAATTCTGTTTTAAGGTTTACATTTGAATGTCTATTAATTAAAGTATTTATAAAGGAGGTAATTTTCCTTATCTGAATCTGATTTCAGTTTTGAATCAGAGTAATGGAAGCTGTTTGGCACTGCTAAAATTTGCATAGTTGAATAATGTGCACAGAATTTAAGTTTGCCAGATGCAAAATTCCTTCTTTTGTTTTCAAGAACATTTTCCAATATTTGAGATTTTTGTCTTGTGCAAAAGATATCTGGTCTTATTTGTATGGGTTTGGATTATTTTTTTCAATAGATAATTGATTGCTTTTTGATTTTGGTATTATAGTGTATACTGTACATCTTGAGTATGTACACCTAGGTGTGACCTGAAGTGCTTTTTTGCTCAGTACAAAATTGAGATGTTGGTTTTCAACATGCCCAACAGTACCACAGTCTAAGCAGCATCCTTGCTGTGATACACACATTCTCCATTGGATTGCAAGCAATAAATCATCTTAGAGAATCTTCAGTTTCACTGCTCCTTGTTTATATTGTGCTGGCAAGAGCCCGCAGCCATTTTACATACAAACATTTCTCTCATATTCTGTTAAGAAAAAAATGTGCCCAATATGGAGCTGACCTAGCCTCTAAGTCCTTTAATGTGCATGTGCAGTTGCATCAAATTTAATTTAAACATCATTTGGCAGTCTTGAGTTTATTTGTAAATTGATTGATTAAAAATTCAGAGCCTTGTGTTGAGTGCCTGACAGCTGATAAGAACCTGGTTGTTGGGGGTTGGCTGCAGAGTTAGTTCTTCCTGAATAGCTGCCTATTGTTTCTGAGAGACTGTTCTTAGGTTCCTCATGATGTGATAGTGACATTCATGTAATATACCCTTTACTTTACATCATATATCCAATATGCCCAAGGCCTTAAGAGGCACTATTTAAGTTCCTGTTTATCTATTATTTGACAATATATGTAATTTATCTTTTATGTGAAAATATATAAACAACTAGCTCTGTCTAAATCAAAATGAAGGTATCAATTCCAAGAATCAGAGATTTGCAGAACCATTTCTAACTTTTATTCAGAAAGACACCTGGAAATTCAATGTATCTATACATTTTGATTGTTTTAATCATTCTGAAATGTATAATTTAAAGTGAAATCATTATTAGTAAGATATATGGTGCAAATAAAAGCAATGTAATGATTTGAGAACTTGAATGATTTAAGTGTGACATCATATGTTACTGTGAATGATAAAATGCACTTACAAAATTACTAATTAATTCATCTGTATGATAATTAAGTACATTTTAATATATACTCATCATACACATATATTCATCAGCATTCTGTGTGTTGTGTGCACATTTTACTTGTGTCTGCAATGTTTTTCTCTTCTCTTAGTACCCTGCTTTTTGTCCAGAATCCCAAAGTTATGCAGGGTTTTTTTTAACTGTTGACTCTGAATTGGTTTGATAGAATGGGTATAGATTTGTGCCTTAGTAAGCCCTGTTGTGGACTAATGCCCATTCAGCATTGGTTTATATAGATTTTTGTTTTACTTTCAAAGCATTATTATTACCTGATCCTCTGCTTACAAGGTTACCTGTTACATTCATTATTGAAAAAAACACATATCTAGTCAGGTCATGAGAGAAAATCTTTCAGAAATTACTATATGGTGTAAAGTCTATTGTTAAGTATTTACTTCTCTTGGCTAACACCATTATAACTTTTAGTCTTGTTACTGTAATTCCATCTGCATGATTTAGCTAAGAATGTGTGTTGTTTCATATTTTTCTATTGGGGTAGACCAGTCTCTCCCTAAAACTTTTTTGGGATTGTTTCTGAATATGCACCTCTTTGATTTTCTGTTATCTCTACAATCCCTAATGCTTTAGTGACCAGAAGAAAATAGTTTCTAAAGACAGGTATGCAACAGAACAGTTTTCCCCACCCTGGCCTGTTTTTCATAATGAAATAAAGACTGGATTTATGAAAAATATTCAATACCGATCAGTCTACAGTTATTTGATATCTTTTTTACTCTGGAATATGTAGTAGAAAGGGTAGGGTAGTAGAAAGCAGAGTTTTTATATTATTATTTTACTTGTGTTTTTTTAACGTAAAATTATTAATTGTTTTGCAACTGACCTTTTTCCTGCTCTACTAAATGTGTATCAGAATCAGTTACTTCTTGTTGTTAGCAGTGGTCTGACAAGGTGGAAGGTGAAGAAAGTGGTGGTCGTATTCAAAATGTGATAACATTTTTGCTTGTCAAAACAGAGACTCTTTAGTCCCAAGCTAATTGTTATGTTGGTATGGCTAAAACAATAGCTGCTAAAAAAAAGTTCTGCCAAAACTGATGGAACAAATGTTATGATGATACAATGTAAACAATTTGTCATTGTTGTTTGCAGTTTATGATACCATTGCGCAAAGGTACTTAACAGATGTTACCATTCACAATGGCGTCATAATGTGTGACTTTTTATTGGTGGATTAATTTTGTTCATTTAAAAAAAAAAAATAACCCCTTTTTTCCATTACTGTCTCTGTTTCAGCCCCCTACCTCTAAAAACACTAATGACTCTGGTATGCCGGCTAAGCCATACAGTGCCAAGGTGAAGAGCAACACCTCTATCACGTCAGAAAAAAAGCAGAAGAAAAAGGCATCAATGGAAGTACTGGTGGAAGATAAACAAGAAAAAGCAAACCGCATAATATCAGAGGCAATTGCCAAGGCCCGGGAACGTGGTGAGAAGAACATTCCTCGGGTCATGAGTCCTGAGAGTTTCCCTACCTCCTCCACTGAGGTCTGCCAAGAAAGGAAGGTTCGAAAGCTCAAAAATAAACCTAAGGAAAAATTGTTAAAGAAGAGCAAAGGTGGTCCATCCTCTAAAGCAAAGCAGAAGTCAAAGATTGGGTAAGTGTCATCTTGTATTATGCATTAGATTATAAGCAAGTTTTCTTAGATGTGGACACTTTGCTGTTTGGGATTTTTTCTGTTCCTAAATGTCTGATTAGGATTTGGATAGGAAGGAATGTTTTAGTTTTTTTTGCTGGGTTTTTTATACAGAGTTTGACCATGGGATATTTGTAAATACAATTTGGATGTAAAGTAATATAACAGTCTCACTGCTGCTTTATCCAATCCAGGAGCAATGTGGGGGCAGGAGTCTTTTCTGACAGCACTGGGTATGAGGCTGGAAACAGCCCTGGACAGGATGCCACTCCACTGCAGTGCCCACTCAGTGCACACGCTGCACTCAAGTCATTGTGAGCAAATTTGGAATTGCAATTTAGCTTAACTCTTTTTCATGGGCAGTGGAGGTCTATGAAGTAAGCTAAGATTTGAAGATGATAAAATAGTGATAGATTACCTGATATTGATGTTCAATGTAATGGTCTTTCAGTTTTAAAATTCTGTGACAACCTGCTCAAAATGATGAGATGTATAGATAAGGTTTAGATGTATATACAATGGATAAGAATATTAGGGAGCATTTTACGTATGAAAGGATTATAATTAGTCATTGGGATAGACAGTTATTTTACATATGGACCAATTTTGAGCATTATCAAAAAAGTGGTAATGCATACAGCACATACCTGTTGTTATGTGAAAGAGTGTTTCTCAATGCATGTGCATAGCTGCTACAGCAGAGCAAAGAGTTGTTTAATTATAATATATTTGCAAAAGCAAGTAATCTAAGCATACATAATACCTGATTGTAACATTCAAAATGAAAGTTTCTTTGAGGGATGTTTTGATTGATAGACAAGAGATTACTTGTCAGTGAAACTGTGAGAAGTGTTTTATCCACAAAATATATGTGTGTATGTTTGTGTATGCCTTCTCTGGAAGTATGTAGAACAACTGGTCCTTTCTGATCCTTAGTACAGTTAACTGCTTAAGAATGCACATGCAGACATTAAGCAAGGCCAAATGTAATTAATACAGCTCGTCACCTTGCATGACATTTTTTTCCCTCTGCTTTCTTCTAGTTTGAAAGTGAAAGTGGAGGAGTAAAGATTTATGTGATTTTTCAATGGAGTATGGAAGTGATCGCTAAAAAATTTGCTTTGTCTTTAATTGTTTATATTTTTGAAGGTGCGATTAATTAATAAACTTTTTAAAAAGAAGTTGCCATTTCCTTTAGAATGTTTAAAGTGTAGATAAAACTACAAGCATCCTTTGAAAAGGTTCATTATTTCAGAGGTTAGTGCTTACATTTTGTTTATTTTTTGTTTTCAGTATAGGTCTCACATTTTATAATCATTGGCCGACATCTAGTGTATACTAAAATGAATGATAATATCATGTTTGGTGATATTTTCAGAAAAAGTGCCTACTCGGTGTGTATTCTGTCAGTTACAGGTTTTGCCCTACCATTCCCCTATCATTGAAATTAGTGGGTTGGCCATTTGGCAATCCAGAGATGTCAATGCAGAGCAGAGTAGTAAACGGCATTGTGGCATCCAGTCTTGAAGTGAATTGAATTACTGCAACCAAATAGTATATGGTACTTCTTTGTTTACTTTTGTACCATGTTCTTGTTCTTATTCCGGTGTTACTATCAAATGGCTGCCAAATGTGCACTACACAAATATCTCAATATACAGTTCAATTAAGGCGAACACTCCAGCAACTGAGCAGTGGGAAGATTTTAGAAACCGCAAACCTTAAATTTAACATGCCATCCATCTAAAACACATTGTGAGTTGTTTTGAGACATAAATCAAACACAACCTTTAGGCAATAACATGATTCTCCTCTCGCCATCAAAGCAAATGCATTCCTGCAATTCTCTTTTTTTTTTTCAATAATTAATTTATAGTGCAAAGCAAACAACAATTTTGGGAATACTTTTTTTTTTTTTTTTTTTTTTTTTTTTTTTTTTTTACATGTGCTTTTTGTAAATGTGATTCAGTTGTTATGGTATGCCTTTTTGTAGGTATTGCTTTTTATTGCAGGCAGGCATTTATCAGGTATATTGCAGGCATTTATCTGTGCCCCTGCTCTATTGGGAGAACCCTGCTAAACTGTCGACAGCCACTGCCACCCACTAAAACATTTTTATAGGGGAAGCCTTAGGTACAATTTTACTCCTGGACATACTTTTCAAAGCAGGTAGGCAGATTTTTGTGCACTAGTTTTACTGACTGCTCTGTTTTTGGATTATGTTTCTGGATTAGTGTATTGAGGCTTGTTTGTTTTAGGATTGCCTTTTTATGTAATTCATATCTGCTCTTTTGAGCTTCATTTGTTTTTCTGTTTTTTTTTCTGAATAAATATTTTTAATTTATAAAGATTTTGTGTTGCCTTTTTTGTCACAAGCTGGAGATTTCCAGTGGATCACCCTTTAGATAAAGCACTGATAAAGTCTCTCCAGTGACAAAGCTGCTTTACACAAACTACTTCAGATAGTAAATTCCTTATTAAGTCACATTTTAAACTCTGCTGCCTTAATTAAATGCCACTTTCCAGAAAACAAATCTTGACAAAAACTACAGTCATATGAAAAAGTTTGGGAACCCCTCTCAGCCTGCATAATAATTTACTCTACTTTCAACAAAAAAAATAACAGTGGTATGTCTTTCATTTCCTAAGAACATCTGAGTACCGGGGTGTTTTCCGAACAAAGATATTTAGTGAAGCAGTATTTAGCTGTATGAAATTAAATCAAATGTGAAAAACTGGCTGTACAACAATTTGGGTCCCCTTGTACTTTTGCTGATTTGAATGAATGTAACTGCTCAATACTGATTACTTGCAACACCAAATTGGTTGGATTAGCTCTTTAAGCCTTGAACTTCATAGACAGGTGTGTCCAATCATGAGATATAAAGGAATTTAAGGTGGTCAATTGTAAAATGTGCTTCCCTTTGACTCTCCTGAAGAGTGACAGCATGGGATCCTCAAAGCAACTCTCAAAAGATCTGAAAACAAAGATTGTTCAGTATCATGGTTTAGTGGAAGGCTACATAAAAGCTATCTCAGAGGTTTAAACTGTCAGTTTCAGCTGTAATTAATGTAATTAGGAAATGCAAGGCCTCAGGCACAGTTGCTGTTAAACCCAGCAGGTCTGGCAGGCCAAGAAAAATACAGGAGCAGCATATGCACAGGATTGTGAGAATGGTTACAGACAACCCACAGATCACCTCCAAAGACCTGCAAGAACATCTTGCTGCTTATGGTGTATCTGTACATCATTTTACAATTCAGCGCAATTTGCACAAAGAACATCTCAATGGCAGGGTGATGAGAAAGAAGCCCTTTCTGTACTCACGCCACAAACAGAGTCACTTGTATGCAAATGCTCATTTAGATAAGCCAGATTAATTTTGGAACAAAGTGCTTTGGACTGATGAGACAAAAATTGAGTTATTTGATCATAACAAAAAGCGCTTTGCATAGCGGAAGAAGAACACCACATTCCAAGAAAAACATCTGCTACCTACTGTCAAATTTGGTGGAGGTTCCATCATGCTGTGAGGCTGTGTGGCTAGTTCAGGGACTGGGACCCTTGTTAAAGTCAAGGGTTAGATGAATTCAACCCAATATCAACAAATTCTTCAGGATAATGTTCAAGTATCAGTCACAAAGTTGAAGTTACGCAGGGGTTGGTTATTCCAACAAGACAATGACCCAAAACACAGTTCGAAATCTACAAAGGCATTCATGCAGAGGGAGAAGTACAATGTCCTGGAATGGCCGTCACAGTCCCCTGACTTGGATATCATCGAAAATCTATGGGATTTATGCACCTGTCTAATTTTGTTATGATGCATATTGCATATTTTCTGTTAATCCAATAAACTTAATGTCACTGCTGAAATACTATTGTTTCCATAAGGCATGTCATATATTAAAAGGAAGTTGCTACGTTGAAAGCTCAGCCAATGATGAGCAAAAATCCAAAGAATTAAGAGGGGTTCCCAGACTTTTTCATATGACTGTATAATGCAAAGTTAAACACATGGACATTTTTATTTGAAAGATTCAAACATATTACAAAATGAAATGTACATAAAGCTGTTGGTGCTCTTTACAGGCTACAAATATTTGAATTCCTCATTAATTTAGACTGCTGTCTTTTTGAGATTAAATAGGTTTTAAAATATGTGAAGTCTGATTTACGTCTTTCATTGAGTTTATAGTGCCAACATGAAGAGACGCTTATCTAATGCCGAAATGCAACCATTTGTGTGCTGCGGTATTGATTCATATTTTTCTAGCAAGATGGTTTTGATTTTTAAATTATATTGATTACAAATGACACTGATAAAGTAGGGGTGCGTGATATGGTTATACAATAACCATGATCATTTTTAATTTTATATCATGGTATATTTGTGCATGTACTTTTCATATTAAACACAATTTAGATGTTAATGTCAGCCCAGTTTTATAGAGTAACAGTGGTTAGTCCTATTGTAATGTTTCTTTCATAAGGACCATTTTAATTAATCAAAATAATAATAATGCGTTTTATTTATAGAACACCTTTCCCCAAGCTCAAAGTTCTTTATAAAATTTCAAAATGAACAACAGAGAAAAGCAGAAAAAAAGATTAAATACATAACATACGATACAAAATAATATCAGCATAAAGCACTAAATAAAGATATATATAGGAAATACATTGCTTTGAATTTGAATAGCAGAGAACAAAGCACAATAAAATACAAAAATATAATTACTATAAGAAAACCTTAGACAAATAGTAGAATTTGTAATACAACTGCAAAATATCCTGAGCACCTGGTCAGAAAGGTAAACTGAAAGAAGGGTCATAATATCAGGGTAATTTAAATGCCTTTCTGAACAAATGCATTTTAAGTTGTTTTTCAAAATTAATTGAGTCAACTTATTTAATTAACTTATGTACGGAACATCTTTATTGTGCAAAATAAGAATAACGGAACAAGAAATACATAAATTTAAAAAATACACACATAGAGTTTGATTAAATGACATAGAGTCTGTGAAAATACATACTGTATTAACTATACAGGAAAAAAGAAACAAGATTGACAGTAAAAAATACTCCAAAGAGCTATTCATTCCAATTCCTTTGGTTCCCCATTGAACAAAAACAAGAAAGCCTAACTAGACTTTAATATTGCCTTTCAAAACATCTTTATGAACATGAAGAATTATATACATACAAACTGAATTTAGATGCACATTGACTGAAAACTGTCTCAACAAAGAAAGCTGTCAAACTTAACACTTGACTGATTTTCAAAATCGTCTTTCTACAGAAATCAATGTTGGTGGACACTTCAAAAAATATTCTAATGAAGAAGCATCATTATTTTTAGGAAACATAACGTCTTCCAATTCAGTGCTTGCTAACTGTTAAGATGTACAGCATTTCAACATGCATTAATCAAAAAATGTCAAAATTATGCTTATTGTTGCTTACTTTCTTTATACTTAAAGTTTTCCACTTTAAAAAAAAAAAAAAAAAAAAAAACAACTCTGCAGTGCTGTGTTTCCCTTCGTGCCCAAAGTATGTGCTTATTTTTTAATTGTTTTTTAGTCCAGGGCTGCCTTTTTATCTTTAACATTATCGTCTGTATTTGAAGTAGAATAAATTACCGTAAGCCGGCTTCTTCAATGACCTGCCTCACAAAGTCTGAAGATGATCAATTCTAAAAATAATGTAGGAAAGTGATGGGGGGGGGCATTGGGGGGGGGCATTGGGGGGTCTTCTTCAAAGTCTTGGATGCAATTGTAAACAGTTTTGAAGGCGGGAGGTGGGGGAAGGTTTATGGTTGTTCACTGTGAGAATTGGTGACTGTGTCAAAATATATACGGAATTCCCACTCTGCAACACACACTCTTTTGTGTCAAGTAATAAAGGCTGCTTCTAGATGTTTTCAACCATGATAAAAATCATATACAAATGTTTCTACCGATTGACAAATTTTTACCGGTGTATTATTTTACTGGTATACCACCTACCCCTATGATACAGGCAAAATCTGTCTGGTTTTCAGTGAATTTTGGATTGTTGCAAATTTAATTTTACTTAGTAATTTTTAATTAGCCCATCTAAGACAAACTTACAACTTCTTCACCTAGAGTTGAGCTTGATAAATTGGTTGACTCTGGATAATTTCTGTCCACTTTGGAAATACTTTTAAAACTTGTACACTCTCTGAAAAAGTTGTGTTCAAACACTACCAAGGACTTTTGTAAGCAGTCTCTCTCTGTGATACATCTAAAATTTTCTGGTCATCTCATGCCTATTTTATTTTTTTCTGGATGAAAGCCCCCTCTATTTTTTGCTCGTTTCTAGAGAATTCTTTGTAAAAACCATTTGAACGAGATTCTTTTATTCTGTTTATACGTATGCAAACAGAACATGCACCAGTTATCTATTTCTTATTGGAAATTCATTTCAATTTAGCAGGCAGTAATAACATTTAGACACAGTACAGAGGCACAACCAGTTTAGGTTATGTGATGCTATGTTTTCTTACAAGATTTGTATTTATTCACTAATTTTTGCTCATAGGATATGGTGAACTTTAATTGTATTGTGAAAACATTATTGAAATTTTGTGTACTGTAATTTTTGTAACTGTAGTAACCAGGTTAGAAAACGCATAGGTGTACCATAATACATACTTACCCTTTGCTTTATTAACAGCTAATTGGGGCTTAAATGTACAGTCGTATTTACTCAACTTGTTTCTATGTAATGTCAGAGTATTAAGTCTTTTTGTGACAATATTAAATACTTAATAAGTGGTAATAGAATTCATTATGAAGGATATAATATTAAAAGACTCTTATTGTCACAAGTTGTAGGTGTTTCTTGATGTACAACTAATCATTACAGACTTCAAATTGAGATTCATTGTATGTCTGCTAATTTAAAAAAAAATCTTAAACAAATAAAGTATTAAGACTGTTTACTACAGAATTCTAAATAAAGTTTTAATTATGTTTTGGTGTTTTTGATTAAAAATCTTCAATACATTGTTGCTCAGAAACTACTACTACTACAGCTTCAGGCTTTCAATACAATAAACATATTTTGTGAACTATGTTTTCATCTACAATTGCCTGTACTTCATAGGATGTGGCCTAAAAATTAAAAGAGCACTAAATGAAATTCAGTACATTTCACAAGAAAGTTAGAAAGTTTCTCAAAATGAAGCTACACAGTTTCCCTCATCTTTCACATATATCTGTGTCTGAGGTGATGCTGACTATTTTTGATGAAGTTACAGACAGCATCTCTGAATATTTCAAAACATTTAAAGTAATGTATGCCTTAATGATCCAGAGCAATAATTGGAGAAGAGTGTTTCAATTAAAGTTTCAGAAAAGGAATTGAATTCATTCATTTTTAAAACACATTCTAGTTCACTATGCATGCCATAATTCAACAAAAAGCTGCCCTTTATCTTGTCTGAAATTCTCTCAAATGTACCCAGGACAAACTGTGACCGATGTTATCAAGTGCCCACATTGCTAGGTGTGTGTTCTATAGTTAAACTGTTTTGGTGGGGACAAAAATCTGTATCACTTGTACCCCTAATGCTTTAACAGAAGTAGCACATTTTTAGTAGAGGGGATAAAATTGTGCTATGACAAATCAATTGTAAAAACACACTACTTGCAAAATGGCTTCTTTTTGCTCACATGGAAGTATCCTGATCATTCTATTTTATCTCAACTTACAAGAAAAGTCAGGTTCTCTATGTGGATCAATTTCAGAATTTGTTTTAAATTTGCAAGAATTAATTATTGTAGGACATACATATATTCCAGAAATTAGACACAGTCAAACAAAGAAGACTAGACAATCACTAAACACCTGGCCAGGGCACCGGTTTTAAAGTTAGGTAAGCTCATCATAACAATAAAAAAAAGCTGTGCAGGCTGGAAACCGCTTGGGCACACATAGACTGCCTGTAGGTAATCAGTACACTGTAAATTTAAAACTGAAGTTTCAGCTGATGAAACTATTATTTTTTTTACAGGGACACGTGTGTGCACAGTGGCAAGCGCTGGCCCACGTTCCTATAAACAAAAGCTGATTACTCAGCAGTCCTAACTGTGACACTGTGAGGACCTTGGCATCACATTGTGTGCATCCTTTGTTTCTGTTTAAAAATGGCTCTTAAAAAGCAACTAAGTGGTCAAAGCAATCACTCAAAGACAAAGGGAGCATGAAGTGCTATCTCATGACAAGAAAATAAAAATCTTAGATCTTTTGAAAAGTGGCAGGTTACTTGCCAAAGGGAACATTTTAGATTGGCCCGGGACAGTCTATAGAAGTCATAATTAATATTTAGGTTTAACAATATCATGTTCATTTTCTATAATTAGTTTATGTTCGTGAGTAAATCCAATGCATCTTTCTGGACCTTCCATTGTGGATGCTTTTAAGTACACATATTTCTACTGGGGAATCAAACACTGTTTTTTATGCTTTAATGACACTTTTAAGTGCATATTTGTACTGGTTGAATTAAACACTGTTTTGTTTTAATGACCCTTTTAAGTATGTCTATTTCTGGTTGAAACAAGCATGCATTTCTATGTTAACCAATCTGGAATAAAGTCCATTATGGATTTAAAATGGGAGTGCATCTATTTACCATACCTTCTATGATTGTAAATGTATGAGTCATTGCAACTTTTCACTTGTGGCAATTAACCTTTTTTTAGCCGTCCTGTTATACTTGCTGAACAAACAGGCCCTAGCCTAATGTTATTCGATTGTTTACCTCTTTTGTAAGTCGCTTTGCATAAAAATGTCTGATAAGCAAATAAATGTAAATGTAAAATGTGCAACAGATAGCAAGAAGCAGCAGTCATGTATAAGAAATGGAAAATTGATGCAGAGTGTCGAAAGTTTAATGATAAATGGTCAGAGGATTACTTTTCTTCACCATTGATAGACAAAAGTTATTTGTCTTGTATGTCAAGAGACAATAAGCTGTAGTTAAATAATGTAATCTCAGGTGTCATTACCAGAGCAAACATCAGGACAAGTTTTCGGAATATGTGGAAGCTCAAAAGAAAGTCAAGTTACAGCAGTGAAAGAAGTCACTTACGGAACAGCTAAATCTTTTCCAAAGAAAATTCAAAGAAAACATATCAGCTGTGAGAGCAAGTTACCAATTATCACAACTTCTTTCAATATTGGGAGTGAGAGGGCAAATTTGTCAAACAGTGCGTGCAAGAAATGGTGGATGAAATATGCCATTTCAAAGTGTTAGTTTATCGGCCCTATCTGTAACAACAAGAGTGGAGGATTTGGGTAACAATCTTTTCCAGCAATTAAAATGTATTGCCCAAAACTGTATTATCCAGTGGCTCTGGACGAAAGCACTAATATTTCTGATAGAGCACAGTTGTGTTTATTTCCAGTGTTTACTAATCCTTCACAATCACAGAGGAGCTCACGCAAATGCATAGTTTGAAGTATGCAACAATGGTAGAATTATTTCTATTTCTCAAACAGTTTAATGTAAAGCGGGAAAATCTTAAATGTGTTACGACGAATGGAGCAAAAAACATGACTGAAAAGACATCAGGACCAGTAGGCTGAATCAGTAATCATGTTGAATCACTGAGCAAAGAAAAGCCATTTGGTTTGCATTGCACCATTCATCAGCAGACACTCTGTGAAAAGGTATTTGGCTTTGAGGTAATGAATGTGGGAGTATTAGCTGTAAACTTCATCCAATCACGTGCACTTAATCACAGATAGCTTCAGCATTTTTTTGGATGAAATTGAAGCAAGTTGTTCCGATGTCATTTACCACACTGAGGTCAAGTGGCTCAGTCAAGGAAGAATGCTTAAGCATTATTTTGATTTGCATAGTCGGATTGACACGTTTGTGAAAGGAAAGGTAGACCTCTGAAAGAACTGTCTGATGGTACAGGGATCTGGAAGGTTGCTTTTCTCACTGATATCACACAACACATAAATGACCTGAATAACAGATTGCAAGGAAAAGGGGAATTGTTGGTGATTTGTATAATTATGTGAAGGGTTTTCAAGTGAGGGTATCATCGTTCAGTACACAATTATCACATGGTACGTTTGAGCATTTTCCTGTTTGTTTGGGACTTGCACAAAGCAAAACACTTGATTCTGATTTCCCAAAAGACTATGTATTAAAATGACTAGGCTGCTGCAAGAGCAGTTTTGTGACAGATTTCAAGACATTCTGGCACTTGTAGAAGACCCCGTTTGGTGTCAATGTGGATTCAGCACCATCCCTTCAGGTGGTAGTCATTGACCACCAGAGCAGCAGTGCTCTTCTGGATAAGCATAGGGAAAGTGATGTTTTTGGATTCAACAAACAATTGTCAAGTGACAGGTTTCCAGCTTTGAAACTTTGACTCTTGGTTTCATTACCATGTATGGCAGCACATATACATGTGAACAGACATTTTCATGGATAAGAAATGCCAAGTCAAGATTCAGATCCAGACTTTCTGATGATCATTATATGCATCTGTATGGATTGCTGTTTCAAAATTAAGTCCAGACATTGATCACTTGGTTAGCGAAAGCAAGCACACACATTTCGTTAAGGATGGGAAAGATCATTCAGTAGCTGGCCCTCCAAGGTAATAGTGTATTTTTTACTGGCCCTAGGTTTAAAAAGTTTGCCAACCCCTGCCTTAAACAATACAATATTGTATAACAACTGTTTGCATAGCATTTGCATTGTATTAGGTATCTGGAGATGATTTTAAGTATATAGGAGAATTTTATATAAGGAACTTAAGCATCCACAGCTTTTGTTATCTGCTGGAGGTCTTTTGAACCAGTTCCCCCCTGAATACGGAAGGCCAACTGTACTTGCTATGTTTTTTTCCTGTTGATTGTTTTTCTTTTAGATTGGATTGTGTTTCATTAATGTGTTTTCTACTTTAAATATTGATGACGCTAAATGTTCTGTGTAGTAGTTCTTATAGCCTTCAACAGAAAATATAACAGATTCAGACCTGCTTAATCCAATTCACGGTTGCAGTGCCCTTAGCCTATCTAGGTGAAATTGGGCATAAAACATAAATCAGTTATTGATGGGATGACAGGGCTCATGGAATGGGCTGGAGGAGGAGTATAGGGACCTAATCAATGACTTTGTTAAATGGTGCGACTCAAACCACCTACACCTGAACACCAGCAAAACCAAGGAGCTGGTGGTGGATTTTAGGAGGCCCAGACCCCTCATTGACCCAGTGATCATCAAAGGTGACTGTGTGCAGATGGTGCAGACCTATAAATATCTGGGAGTGCAGCTGGATGATAAATTAGACTGGACTGCCAATACTGATGCGCTGTGCAAGAAAGGACAGAGCTGGATATACTACCTTAGAAGGCTGGCGTCCTTCAACATCTGCAATAAGATGCTGCAGATGTTCTATCAGACAGTTGTGGCGAGCGCCCTCTTCTTCGCAGTGGTGTGCTGGGGAGGCAGCATTAAGAGGAAAGACGCCTAACGCCTGGACAAACTGGTGAGGAAGGCAAGCTCTATTGTTGGCATGGAGCTAGACAGTTTAACATCTGTGGCAGAGCGAAGGGCGCTCAGCAGGCTCCTATCAATTATGGAGAATCCACTGCATCCACTTAATAGTATCATCTCCAGACAGAAGAGCAGCTTCAGCGACAGACTGCTGTCACTGTCCTGCTCCACTGACAGATTGAGGAGATCGTTCCTCCCTCAAACTATGCGACTCTTTAATTCCACCCGAGGGGGTAAATGTTAACATTTAACATTAGATAGATAGATAGATAGATAGATAGATAGATAGATAGATAGATAGATAGATAGATAGATACTTTATTAATCCCAATGGGAAATTCACATACATAGTTATTGTCTGTTTTTCACCTGCATTATTATCATTCTTTAATTTAATATTATTTATTGTATCAGTATCTATCTATCTATCTATCTATCTATCTATCTATCTATCTATCTATCTATCTATCTATCTATCTATCTATCTATCTATCTATCTATCTATCTATCTATCTATCTATCTATCTATCTATCTATCTATCTATCTATCTATCTATCTATCTATCTATCTATCATACCCACACTCACCCAGGGTCTGTTTATAGTTGCCATTAACCCAACATGCACGTCTTTGGATTATCAAAGGAAACCTCACACAAACAGTAGTGCTGCATTTCATTATTTGAACTCCGGACCCTAGGTTTGTTTGGCCGTAACACTGTCTACTGTGCCATTAAGCCAACCTTTCCAGAAACGTCATAGGCAAATCAAAAACTATACTTACATACCTCTAATTTAGGGTTGGATTCCTTGTATTTAGATGTGTACTCCATCCACAGACCCTTAAGAAAGCTACATTTTTTATAAACTTGACTTCTCATAAATGTTAAATATTTATTATAGGTTAATAGAAATGATAGTACTATACATATATTTAAACTTTTAGCTTTTTTCATAACTATGCTAACATATAATTTAGGGTGGTTTAGGATTTCTTTCTATGCAGTCAAGTTCTTGATGTCATAAAGTAGATGTCTGTAGTGACAATTAGCTTAAATTGACTGTGGCTGATGGAAGCCAATCAAAATACAGATAACAACTATACATCTATCTAAAGACACTATAACTTCAGTAATATCTGTTAAGCATCAATATTCACTAAGAAGTGTAATTATAGGGCTTCCCAGTAATGTTAAACATGCCTCTTTGTGAAATACCAATGTGGAAGTATTGTTCCTCCTGATTGCAGTAAGCAGATGGCTGACCTAATTTGTGTTTTCCTGTTAACTGCTATGGCGCTTCTCTGATGCAGAAAGTTAAGTTGGCAGGCAGTTAGATAGGCAATGGCTGTGTGTTCACACTTGTTTGCCAGCATGAATGAGTCTGAAGCTGTTTTCACACCAGAATATTCTGCTATCATTGAAATAGTAGCGTTCCACTGATTATTCCTTCACACAACCAAACAGTGCCGAGAAAATGCTAGGAATATGTTATCAGGTATGTTTTCATGCTGACTATAAAAATCTATCTTAATTAATGTTTTATTTATATTTAGTACAATTAATTCAAAATAAAGAAAATGATTGCCTCCATTACATGCATTGTAGATTGCTCAGAAAGGTCCTGGCAGCTAGTTTTTATTCCCAACAGAACATAGAAAAGATATGAAATGTTTAAACTGAGAAAATGTACCATTTTAAGAAAAGAATACGGTCATTTTGCATTTGATGGCAACAACACGTGTCAAAAAAGTTGGGAACATTTATGGACTTGTGTTATAAGAAGGAAGGATGCTATACAGTGGTAAACATGGTCCTCTCCCAACTTTTTTGAGATGTGTTGCTGCCTTGAAATTCAAAATGAGCTAATATTTTTCATGAAGTAAAATGTCTCACTTGCAACATTTGATAATGTTTTCTCTATTTTTTTGTGAATAAAATATGGGTTTATGAGATTGCATTCTGTTTTTATTTACATTTTACACAACGTCCCAACTTTATTGGAATTGGGGTTGTAGTTATCGGCAGGTTTTTTCCCCATTTTTACCTGTTCCTATCTAACCTTAAGACTTAACCATTTTTAAAAAATCTAAAAATACTAGCTCTTGGACAGTAATTAAATGTGACAGAAAATGTGTTTTGTAACTTAACAAATGGATTTTTATTATTATTAACTTATGTTATGAAACCTTTCTGATGAAGTTTTCTGATACTTAACATCAAAAATTTAGAAATTTGCATCTGAGATTAATTTGCAGCAAGTTCAGGTGGTTGTCTTTGGGATGTATTCGTGGTTAATGATAAACAAGGGACGGTAATCTTCTTTGTAAGACAAAAAAGGGTAAAAAAAACAGTGAAATGACAAGAAATAAAAATAAAAAATGCAAATTGTAAGATTAGTGCCACCTATAATCCTGATCTGGAATAAGAGATTTTAGAAAATGGTATGAAGTAGTCTTATGGTGTGAAATAGTGTTAGCTATCACTAGGAAAGGATTGTACTTCATGCAGAAAGGATGTTAACTGTCAGAATTTGGAGTATGATATTTTGCCATTTGAAACTTTTTTTTAAGTGAATATCTTATTACTGTTGCTGGTGGGGCTGAGATGATGATATTGTCCATTGGCAATTGGCTGAAAACATTGTCAATATAAATAAAATCATTGACTGGCTCCAAACACATTCAGAAATGTCCTCAAAGTGCAAAACTGCAGCCATCACTACTTCTAATTCTTTTGCAATTTTAGCAGGTTTGTGATATTATGTTATACTTCATTTTTATGATTTTAGCCAGGTTTCTACTGTATAATTTTCTGCTATAATGCCATAGTCCAGCTGTACAGCTGCATGTAAACCCGACTTACTTGTTTTGTATTAATATTACTGTCAATTCCTCTATATGAAGTCTCTTGATTAAATTAAAAATCATAGAGGTTAAGTATTACTATGTAATGGCCCTCTTGAATACTATATAAGCATGACAGGCAATTTATGATGAGAGGTGTGAAGCATGTTGAAAGCTGGAATAATGGCAGTGATTCATTTTATTTGCATGATTTTAAAATGAATTTTTAAAAGAATTTGAGGTAGGTGAGAGCGGTATGTCCAAAAATACACATTATGGTAGGGCTGGCAAACTGAATGTCACTATTCTAATATATCTCAAATGTAGCATAAAAATTCTTCTTCCAAGGCAAATGCTGTTGTTCAAACATAAAAACTGTTTTACTCCAGACACACTTTGCAATTTTGCTGTTTTTTTACAGATCTGTTTCTGCACATCACTTCCTATTTCCTTTTGCATGCACAGATTTGCACACACAGATTTGCACATTTAGTGTTTTTATGTTTATGTGTTTACAAGTTTTCCATGAATATTTAGTATGCCAGTAAAATGTTTTTTTTTTCCATTCCAGAAAAAGTATTACATTTCATGTTGGTATATTGAATTTGTAGTTTTAGTAAAATGTTGTATTTTGTGTGAGCGTGTACAGTATTAGAATATGTACTATATTCTACATTTTTTGACTCGTTATTATATTAAGAACAAAATATCAAATGACTTCTACAATAAAACTTATAAAAAGCCCTGAATTTAACTTTTTTTTTTTTTTTTCTGCAAATGTATGCTTTAAATTTTTAGAATTCACAATACATTAAAGTTTATAAGCAGTATACTTTTTTCAGGAAGCAACCATCAAGACCATTTTGCTTAGACCTCACTTCAAAGAGGACTCATATCAGGCAACAGTTGCATTTTCCTGTACTTTAATTTGTTTTCCTGTATGTCATTCTGAAAAAAAGTATACTTTGATTTATTCTCCAGATTCAAAATTACATGATGTTATCAATAATTAAAAAAAAAAAATCAACTTTCACACAGCCATATTGCTCATGAAAACATGATTGATTAATTACATTTATAAAGCGCTTTTCTAGCTGCTCAATGCTCTTTTCAGAGATACTTTGAAGGGTCATAGCAGTCTGGTAATGCTGTCTGTGAGTGCACTGTATGCATTAAGAAGGTAAATGACTTCTTCTTCACTGTGGTGTCTTTAGTGAGATGCTAATTGTATGAGTTCCAGTGCCCATGCTACCAGTTATTTTGTGTGTACCATGTGTATAATACTGTTTCTTGTAATTTCTTTTTAACGATGTAACTTTTCTAGTGGAATCTTAGGACTGTTACTAAGCCCTAAAAGAAGGAACACATCGAAGGGACTAGATGTGTCCAAGCACAATTTTTTGAAATGTGTGATGAACCCTCTGTCTCATTTCTCATACTCGGAATTTGCTAAGGTCTTTGTGGACTTCTTTTCATCATTATTATTTTTTTTCTCTTTGCAGAATTAACTGTTAGTTTTGGACATTAATAACTTTATAATCATCAGTCTGTGTGTTTTGTTTCTTTAGAGTTCTATAGTTTTGTTTTGTTTTGCATGGATCTCACTATATTGTTTAGACAAAAGATGTGCATATCTTACCAAACTGTGCTGGAGAGTCACAGCACATAACATCATTATGTCATTACAATAAATCAGGGTTACATGCATACCTCAATATCTGATTTTTTTTTAGCAAAACAGGAAGGCAAAATAGAAAATTGTAAAATAAATAAATAAATAAAATAAACAAGTGAATATGGTTTGAGTCTTGGCTTTGTTTTGGTTTCTGATTTTGAGTTACATTTTGGCTTTCATGTTTTGTCTAGTTTTTGCATGCTTTTATTTTCATTAAGACTGATCATTCTTTTGTCATATACTTTAAACTTGGTTTCATCTTTTTATGGAGACATCTCTGATGATTCTTATGAATTCATTACGATCTTTTTATTCACCGTCTTGTCTGCTTGAATCTGATCTCCAGATAACTCATTAAGAGCTTTGCAGTTGCATATGATGCATGTTATATGCAGATGTTTTTTTTTTTGTTTTTTGTTTTTTTTTTAAAGGAAACTATGAATATGAAGATCACAAAGTTACCTTTTTAAATACCTATGGTTAATTGAGGTTCATTGAGAAAATGTGCTTCATTTTAGTAGTGCTGGGAATCTGCTGAGATCTTACTATACGGTTTAAGATAGTAAATATTGCAGTTATATATGTACAGTTCTATATAAAAAATAATAGTCATTAATATTCTATTTTCATAATAAATTCTTACACTGAGTTTTCACATATAGATAAAAGTATTATATTAATCAACGGGACTGGGGGCTTTTACATCCTGTGATGCTTTTCATCCTTTTTTATTTTAAGAACATTGCCTTTTTCTTTTGCTTTGGTGCAGTCAAATGCAATACAGTATGCAATCTCTGATCGCT
Source organism: Erpetoichthys calabaricus (assembly GCF_900747795.2). Lineage (NCBI taxonomy): Eukaryota > Metazoa > Chordata > Cladistia > Polypteriformes > Polypteridae > Erpetoichthys > Erpetoichthys calabaricus. The sequence goes on from NC_041402.2 coordinate 35,642,728, forward strand.
TTTCCACTTTCTTTTGGATAGCCTTGGCTTCTGTGTGTGGAGGATTCAGAATTCAAATGTAAATCAGTTTTGTAGTATTCCTGTCCGTTGGAGTTTGAGATATAGTCCTAGTTTGTGCCAGAGTACTTTATTTTAAGGCAATAATATTTGCATTGCATTTTCCGTAATAGACTTTTTTTTCTCTACAATATAATATTGTTAAACCATAAATTAACCTGAACACTACACTTAAAGCGGTTAACATTTTTGATGAAGGAATCTTTTTTTCTGCAGGTACCACAAAAATATTTTGCTCCTATATTCCAGCATTTTTAGTTCAATGTTAATACACTTGTGCATCTTTCATCATCAAGATCTGGAATACATTATTTTGTCATTAAGTTGTTTTGTTTATTCATCATATGGTTTTCTGAGTTGCTAAGGGGCATGTCTTGGAAATCGTATTTCTAGTACAACCACTTATAAGTCTGCATTGCACATGTTATTTATCCAAGTTTGTGAACATTCTTTGAGAAAGTACTCTGCGTGCATGAAAGATAAACTTGCCTTTTTTTTAGTTTGATTTTTTATTCTTTGGCTCTGATGAAAGTATACTTGATCTCCCAGCATCAGCTCTTGCCTACCTTTAGATTTGCATGAATTTCCTAGTCTGCTTTTCATTACTATTCTGCAGCGATTTGTGTTTCAGAACACATAGATCCTTATACCTGTATATGATGGAAGAGACTGATAGTCGACCTCAGCATCTTATTTATGTATTGTAACAAAAAATATTGCCTATGGATATTTGCAGCAATTGAAAGCTTAAACAAAAGTTACACAAGCTCTTTTTTAGGGATGATTTTGTTCCTTATCTTGAGTAGCAGTCCATTCTGAATTTTAACCTACTTTGTTTCACCCTTCTGCATGTAATAACTTTGTCTCCAGCCTTTTTCCAGCAGGGGTCTCGAGCCTTTTTTCCCCTGAGAGCTAGTTTTACAAAATGAAAATGGCTGAGAGCTACTCATGTTTTCTAATGTTTATTCTCATAACTTATTTCAACCCAAACAAACTGAATAAACTTGTTTTGCCTGAACATTTACAAAATGTTGGTGTCCACAACTCACATTTTTCATTAAAACATCCCAAAAAAATATTTAGTTCACCTGCAAGTGCATTTTATATGTCTGTATGCATTTTCTAGTGTATCTCACACTATGGAATTAAAACATGAATGCTGTCAAAACAAAACAATGCAATTAAAAATACACAGCTATTACTTACTAATTTATCACTTTGTTACATGTCACTGTTTCACTTCACAAGAGTCTTCACGTGTCCAGCTGCATGTGTGATGTGTTTTTTAGTTAGTGAGATGACTGGCACTGCATGGAGTCAACAAGAGAGGTGTATGGTGGAGTGTAGCCACTTAGGTTCACTCTTATGGAGTCATTTAAATGTTCATCTGTCAGTCTTGTTCTGAACTTTGATTTCATGACATTCATGTCAGAAAAGGCAGACTCACAGAGGTATGTAGACCCAAACAAAGCAGACATTTTCAGAGCTGCCTGGTGAAGATTTGGTACTGCAAATGAACTATGATACACAGGGAAATGAGAGAAGTCACAAAATCAACTGGAATGTTCAAGCAAATTATAGGAAAAAACCCAATCTAAATCCGTTAAGCAGTTTTCTCGTGAAAGCGGACAGACATATAGACATTGGATTTTCTATATTATAAATTAGTAAACCTTCAAAATAACGTGCAGTTAAAGTCTCAACAGCATTCACAGCTCTGTGAGTCTGCCTTATCTGACATGAATTATGCATTGGCCAGAGTGCCTTCAGATTTCATGCTGTTTCATTTGAGGCAGTTCATAGTAAATTCATGTTTTTGGAATAGAATAGCTATGATACTCACAATATACAGTACTGTAATATTTAAAATGATACTGCCTAACACTACTACATTTACTACTACTGCTGCTGTATTTTGGGATCTAACAATGCCAGGTGAATCACAGTGATCTGATACAAAAGGAGACAGTATTACAAATAAGAAAATCAGTGAATAAGGCAGATAAATAGACAAACTTTGATAAGAAAATGAGTTTATCTAAGTTAGCTTCTGATACACATACTGTATATAGTACTACTAATCTGGTGTAGGATAACTTAACCTACTTTTCCACTATGGAGGTAATTGTATGTCTCATTGCTCTTGTATTATCTCATTGTCAGTCTGTCCAGGCCAAGGGATTAGCGCTAGAATTACCAGAGCCTACGAAAAAAATCATACATCCGGCCCACCTTAATTCCGTTTGCACCTCTCCGTCAGCATCTTTTGTCCTGTAAATGTGCCGATAAAGACAAGCAACAAGCAGCCTGCTATTCCATCCCCCCACAGCTGCAGAATGTGCACAAAGTTCTCCCAGCTCATGCCTTGATTGATTATCTGGGAGTGAAGTGCTGGAGTTTTAGAGTGGAAATAACAGATTGTTATTTGGAACACATGCATTTCATGTGTGTTCCGTTTCTACAATAATCTGTGTAAACACATTGTTAAAACAGAAACGTTTTTCATATTTTAGTAGTAAATGACAAAATGTTGGCATAAACTATATAATGTGTAAAGCCTGAAGTCCAAAGATCAAATAAACATTTTCACAAAAGGTTCAAGGACGATACAACAGCTTCCATGGCATAGCGGTAAGATCTGCTGATTTGTAATCAACAGTCCCCGGTTCCTATATTTGCCGTTTTCAGTAGTGAGCTGCTCTTATTGTTAATATTATACAGTACACACACGGTGTACATTTATAGTACTTGTAAAAGTTACAGTGTTATTTTTACTTTTATTCTCTCAGTCACGATACATACTACCGCCCCACCCCCACCCCCCCAGGGATCTGACGCTGATAGTTTTTATTTGAAATCTGGGAATAACTGTAGATGTGAGTGGTGTTTTGAGGCAATGGAACTGGACATTCTCTAATCTGGAGGGATAAAAGCTGACACACAAACGCTGGTGAATCTGCCTTCTTTGTATCTCACCGTCACTTGATTTTTTTTTATTCAGTTTTTAATAGTTCTCACACACACAAGGACCATCCTTCCTACATTTACGACGTGTACCTGTTGCAATGTACACACTTCTCTCAGTGCTGTGGTTCCTATTACATTGAAAGGGCACCTGACACTGACTCAGTTTACTTTCCTGGGGGAAGCAGCTGTCTTGGAACAGAAGCTTGTCGATGTTGCATCCTCCTGTTGTTAAACAAAATAATCGAAAGCTACCCCGAAGCCCGCCGTAGCATACGGCAGTGTAAAAATAGGAACCGAAAACGGTGAGAAAGGAATTCAGAAATCAAGAAGAAATAAATACTTCTTGAAAGACGCAGTTGTGAATAGGTGTTTTGGTGGAGACGACAGATAATGAGTCGAAAGATCTACTCGTACTACAATATCAGGTCTGTGCTCTGGTCTTTGGTTATCCGACAGTGCATGTAGAATTTCCAGCCAAGCAGGATTACATGTGAAAGTGATAAATAAATCAGGCTTTCTGAATTTACGTACTATGGACATGGCATCCTGATAGTTTTGTTGCATGTATCTTGGACTTCCTGAAAATGTGGACGGTAATATGATCATATTGCCTACACGTACGTTGTTATTTTCAGCATTTGCTAGCAGTGCGTCTGATAGTCCTTTGTATTGTTCCACGTGCAGATCTTGTTGATGTAATCTGAGATAGTTGAGACGCGTGCCCTCTGTTTTAACATACGCATCTACGACGTACTGTTGGAATAGTTTGCTGCTGGAGTGCAAAATACTAAATGTATTCCTCATTGCTAATCTGCTCACGTAAAATTGGCATTGAGTAAGCCTTATTCGCTTGGCGGTTCTTTTATCGGGAACATGTTGTAAATCTTTGTGCCAGCCAATGTCTCCATAAGGGAATAAAAGTGGGTAAGCCATACGATCGCAATTCATATTGAGAGAGGAAATCTGTTTACAGTAGTTGCGTATGGGATAGATGCAAATGTCCCTTTCGGCTGGTGGTTCGCCATCTTCTCCGACGAAAATCGCTGCAACATCGGTGTGACATGTCGGGGCATTGTATCGTCGTAAGTCCTGCGTAGGGTTTTCCTTGAAAACCATTCGTAAAGATGCTGTTGGATTCGACTGAGCGATTTCATGCATGTGTTTGTATGATTTAGCGAAGGGGTTGATGGTTCTGAGCATGGATTCTAGCTGGAGAAGTAAATTTTCGCTGCATGCAGAGATGGCTTTATTTTGTAAGCGTACTTCAGTAGCTTGTGCTGTGTCAAAAACATACAACTGTCCATATCCTGGAGAGGTAGAAGAGTTAGTGTATAGTGGAGAGATTTGGTGATAAATTTGCCCGTGTATTTTAAAACAGTATGTAAGAGTTTTCTGTGCACCCATGGAAGCAAACGCTAGAGAAGAGAAGCTGTTGTAAAGACACAGGTGGCTCCCGCAAAGGTGGGAAAGCTACTTTACTGTTGTGGCAGCACCTCGAGTACTTGTTGGATGTATTAAACTCAGCAGGGCAGTATAGTGCATGACAGTGTTTGCACTGCTGGTCTGGAGTCCCAATGTTGTACTCTTGGATGGGAAGACAGGAATTAGGTGAAGAAGTACCTGTGGTAACGGGAAGAGGATTGTGTGTATGTCTGCTGAGACTGCGTTGGTTTGGAAACGTTGCTTTGCAGATGTCGCATTGCAAGAGTTGTGAATGAGTTTTGTTGTGTTTAGTCAGACAATCCTGTGTAGTGAACTTCTTATTGCATTTCTGGCACTCATATAGTTGTTGGGAAGATTGCCTTTGCTTGTGTTTAGCAAGTGATGTTCGTGTTTGAAAAGTTTTGTTGCAGGAATCGCACTGGAAGAATGTGGGGAAGGGTTTGGAGGAGGACGAATAGGAATCGAGAAATGCCATGTCGGCTGCGTGTGGGCGGGACCGGTTTTGAAGAAGAACCACAGGCAGCGTGGGGAAGGGTTTGGAAGAGGACGAATAGGAATCGAGAAATGCCGTGTCGGCTGCGTGTGGGCAGGACCGGTTTTGAAGTGGAAGCAGGACGAACCAGAAGAGAAATATATATATACGAGATATCCCCATACATTATTTGCAGCCATTTGTACAAGTCATCTTCTTAATTTGTTATCCAGCAAGGATTTGGGACCAATTCCACAAATAAGTGGAATTGTGCTCCTTTACATTTTTTCATCTTTACTGTTGTGTTTTCTCAAACGGGAAACTTTAACACAAAATCACAGAGGCCGTCCTAACAAAGTTTGGAGATTGCACATAAAAAGGCCTACTTTACCTGTTGTTCATCCATCATTCTACAGTATGTATCAGTTTTATGCTGAGTGAATGGTGACTCTTTTCAAATTTGGTCAAACCTGAATAGCAATAATTGAATAGCTTTACTATTGCTAAAATTTTAAAAGTAAAAAAGACTATGTTTTGTCTTTGGCAGCAATAAGACGGAAACTGCTAAAAATATCTATTTAAAATTTTGTGCCTTTCTTAATGAAGACTATGGGCAGAGCAGTGCAAAGTTTAAACAAAATAGGTTTAACATGTAGCTGAAGTCACCCAAGTATTGCTGAAAGTGATTATCCATATTACTAACCGAGAATGCTAAACCGGATGATGGACGCAGGCACATCCGGCAATGGGCCGTAGCTGCAAAAAGATGTACTGCACAGGCGCAAAAAGAGTCCGCGAGAGTCGGCTGAGGAGCCGAGAAAGGCGGACAAAAGAGGGCGAGAGAGGCGGATGAGGAGAAAGGCGGACAAAAGAGGGCGAGACAGGCGGATGAGGGTCCGCGAGAGGCGCAGGCGCAAAAACAGTCCGCGAGAGTCGGAGAAAGGTGGACAAAAGAGGGCGACAAAGGCGGATGAGGGGCCACGAGAGGCGGACAAGACCACAGAAAAAAGGAGTGAGCATATACAAAAAGGAGTCACAGAAATGAGTCGCAACAAGCACCGAAAAAAGGAAAAGGCACATAAAAAAGTAGTCAAACGCGGGCAAAGCACGAAACACATTGCACACGAAACTAAACACACCAAAAAAAAAGAACAGACAAGCGCACAACAGCAAGGCACGACCACACCCCCCCACACCCTACAGGCACGGGACGGGACGGGACGGGACACACACCAAGAGGGGGATTCAACAAGCCCAAGGAAGACAAAAAAAAAGAACACAAAACCGCCCCACAGACCCTACAAGCAAGGGACGGGACACACACAAAGAGGGGGATTCAAACAAGACACAGGAACACAAAAAGAAAGAAGATGCTCGCACAACAACAATCCCCCCCCAAATCAATAAGAAGTGACACCCAAAGCCACATATTTAAAGGAAACGTCCATATTAAACATACGTCATCTCAAAACCTTCACACTAGGCAGCATAGGTGGATCTCATTAAAATAAAGCACTATTAACCGTTCAACTGGAGAAAAGGCTCCATATTAACAGTGAGTGCGATCCTCCTTAATACTTATACATATTTCGCACGCTGAGGAACAAACAAGTCATGCATACACGGTCACGGGTACAAAACGATTCGGATCGGATAACGGGACCAAACACACGAACACGAATGAAACAAAAAGAAGACACGGCGGCGCATACAACGCGCTTCGGAAAATACGTGAGAAAAAATGTCTCGGATCAAAAAACGCAAAGCTCAAGTAACCCCGTTACAGAGACGTGCCCAAATGAACAGACACATTGAACGTAGATGCATACAGCGCGCGTCTCAAAGTGCTGCATCGAAACAAGCACGATTTCAAAAGAAAGAGCTCGCGTCTCAGACATACAAAAAAGGGAGCAAAGCAACGCACATATGACCGGCCAGAAAACAAGCAAGCAAGACTCCAAAAGCAGAAAGCTCAACTGACCGACATACAAAAACGGACAAGGCACGATACAAACAATGCACGACATAGAGTGAAACGGACTTTGCGCAAAGCGGAGGCGAATCAATTAAAAATCAAAAATAGCGCGTCACAAATAATGGACATGCAACAACGTGGCACTCAAACACCACAAGCAAAACATGTTAACGGCAGCGAAGGCTACAACGGGCTTCTCACACAGCACAGGCAAATCGATTACAGCTCCAAAACAACACGTCCCAAATACTACACATGCAACAACGCGCCTCTCAAACGGCACAAGCAAAACATACACCAGGAAAATTCATTCGGATTAATGAATGTCATTTGCGATCATTGTCATTCAGTTCACTTCCCTGAAGAAACAACTGGCAATACAAGTAATACATTTACACGTTGTTGTCAAAAGGGTCAAATTAGACTGCCTCCTTTACATTCATATCCTGAATTTCTACAGAAGCTTCTAACTGACGATGTACCTGAAAGTGAAATCTTTATCAACTGCATTAGATCCTACAAATCAGTATCCACTATGAACATTAACTGTGGCACTGCACGTGACATCCGTCTTGAAAAAATGTTGTTTATTGATGAATGTACAATGGCATGAAGTCACTTACTCAACACCATTCATAAACTTCTACAAACGTTTATGAATAATAATATTCGATTTGGAGGAAAGGTACTTTTATGAGGAGGAGATTTTAGACAGTGATTAGCTATTCTTCCAGATGCCATGCACTCAGCTATTGTTCAGTGCACCTTAAAATACGCAGACAATTGGCATTGCTTTCAAAAGATACAGTTAGTAAAAAAGATACGATGTCCAGAACCAGATCATAACAATTGCTTATTACAACTGAGAGATGGTACACTCACCAATACAGATGGACTTCACCCACATATTATTACAATTCCTCAAGCCTTTATCTGCGACGACTTAGTTACAGACAGATTGGAACAGCAATCTCATTAGACCAAATGCCCCTTTTAACACAACGCACTATATTATGTCCAAAAAATATTAATGTGGAAAACATAAATACCCAAGTCATTCCATTACTTCCTGGAGAGACACAACTCTTTCTAAGCTCTGACAAACTTGACTCTGATCACAACAATAACCATCTTCATTGACCTTACAAGTTCTGAGCTGGAATTACCTTTTACACTTAAACGGCGTGTACAAAGAAATTTTCAATAAACCTTTACACTGTGCCACACACTTTATTGTTTGCTTTCTACTTGCATCATCTACACCTTCACACTATTCTATATCTCATTCATACATCACGCTCTTTGTCATTCCCAACACCAGGGGTTGGCGAGCGAAGCGAGCAGGGGGCGGAGCCCCCTAGTTTATAAAGTAATTGACAAACATGTTTATACTTATTTCTATGAGAAAATTAAAAGCTTAGTAGTATTTGGTTGCATACACTGAAGTCATGCCTTAATGTGCATCTACAATTTCTTATTCAGGCTTGGTTTAGCCTTAAAGGATCTTGTAATCCGTAAGCCCACAGTTAAATTGTAGTTATCTGTGCCCTGACAAATTAGTGGTTTTAACATCTGAGAGGTCAACATTTGTGATTGTGTATACAAATACCTGAATGTTGTCGTATGTTTGAGACTAAATAGATTAGTTTGCATGTCACCACTGATTTGAATTTAACAGTACAGTCAGTCTTAAGAAGATTCACTCTAGACTGGAATAATTTTCCTTTCAATACTTCAATTTTAGTTTTATAGAACCTTAAACTTTATGAAATTGATTTGTAGCCCTTTCCAGATTGATGTTTCTTTCAATTTTTTTTCTTCTGTATGTTTAAATCATGCACCTCTATGACCTATATTGAGAATTCCACTGTAATATAAAGCCAACATTTGGTAGAGGAGAACAAACCAACTAGAGTTGGCCATAAAAAAACTCTTCAAATGGATAGATTAAATTTCACCTGGAAAGTTATGCAAAGGAATTTTATGTTGGAAAAATGTTTGCACCTCTTTCTTTGGCAATTCTCCTGCAGCGGATTCATGTTTTCAGCTTTTGATTGTTATTTTTTGCCTGTTTGCTATGTACTATCAAAGGTCTAAACATTTATTTAACTGTTGTAATTATTAAAATCAGCACCCTCTGATATTTTGTACTTAATAGGACAGTGTGCCATTCATAGAGAAATGGAGAATGTAGTTCAAGTTAGGAATCATATTTTATTTTCTTTGCAAGCATTTGCACTAAAATACTCCCAGCTATTTTTATATATTCTGTGATATACTGTATTTGTGTTAAACTCTTGGAAGCCTTTTTTTTCTAAATCCTCTACATAAAACTGTAGTAAAAGTAGAACTTGCGGTTTTGCTTGGCTTAAGTTAAACAAAAATCTCTTTCTTTACCTGCTTTTAAGCATGTATGTTCTAGGTACTTCCATAAATGGTAGAAATTACAGCACTACAGCATTACTCAAAGGCAAGCAACAGAATACCCAGATGCCCTATATGGTTCTTTACTGCTTTGTGGTAGCTATTCACTATACACCATTTTCAACTCTCCATTTCTACCTGTACTCCTGACTGTTGGTTTATGTGCTCCTGGTAGATTACCCAGTTTCTGGTTTCTGTCAGAATTTGCTTCTGGACTTACTAAGAAAGTTGTGTGGCCACCATATAACACCAACTTGTTCTATACTTTGAGTGCAGTGTACCTCTGCTCATTGACTTTGTTTTCAAACGTCAAGCATCCCAATGATTACTTCTTTAAAACCATCTCTCACCTGAAGGTCACACTTGAGTCATTCTAGTCATCTGAGTAAAAGTAGCCTTTCACTAGTCCCAAAGATATTATATTCTTAAATTAAATACTCCATTAAAATACACCTCTGTTAAACTCCTTACAAGGACACAATTCAGATATAATAATTAATTTGCAACCCACTGTTGTCATGATGGCTTTTCCTTGGGTATTGTTCCTCTTAGTCTAATGTTAAGCTATAAAGCCAAAAGTTTCTTGTAATGAACTTGTATTTTTGATTTGTAGAAAAGGTCAATCAGTTGCTTGTGATTGTAAGTCACTTTTAATAAAAGTGTTGGCTAAATAAGTTAATGTTAATGCAGTACTGTATTACCAAAAATAAAATAGTATAACTTATTTTTGACAATGTAAAAATAGTAAACAAATGTAGAAAGAAACATAAATTATATTTAACATTCATGTATTCTTTTTCTGAAGCTGTACAAAGCTGGGGCTATTTGTAGCAATAGGTAGAAGCTTGAATGCCACTCCTCTTGAGTTGTCAGCGCACACACACTCACACAGGGTAAGGTGATTTTTGCCTATCAACCAGAGTTCCTTTGAAATGAGAGATCGACTGTTTTAACATAAGGTAGCATAATTGCAAATCAGAGCACAATCCAAATGCTTGGAGGAAGTGAAACTTTTTAGTGCCCCACTTCCCTGCCCTAGAGTGTACTGTACATGCAGATTCAAACATGTAGATATTCATATATTTATTTTTAATTTTAGTTTAAGAGCAGCACAGTGTCACAAAGGTTAGCACTATTGTTTCACAGTTTTAGCAGTCTAGGTTTCAATCCAGACCCGGGTTATTATCTGTGTCTGTGTGTTTTTTCCTGTAAGTATTCTAGGCTTCCTCCCACATCCAAAAACCTGTGTACCTGATGATGGAGTAGTGCCTTATCCATGACTGGTTCTTGCTTGGTGCCCACTACTGCTGAGATAGCTTCCAGTCCTTGTCATCATGGACTAAATTATTCAGGTTTAATAAAATTGGGTGTAGAAATAAACATATAAACCTATACAGTATATCTGATCAATTAAGGTTTATATTTTTTCTTAGGTTCTAGTACTTTTTAGATATTGTATATATAATACTGACTGAATTATTATATGCCCATATTTAATTTTTTTTTATCTTTTCAGGAAAATTGTTATTAAATTTGGTAAGAAGAAGAAGCGGAAAAATGAGTCTTCAGATGAAGTGTCTGATACAGAACCAATATCCCACCACTCTGCCAAGGATGAGGATGTGGTAAGGCATAAATTGAAGCAAAGATTTATTTTTTTCTCTTCAGTCTTTCTCAGGTAGATATCACATTCACCCACCAAGGTTTATTAAGTGTCTGCTCTCAGCCAAACTGCTCCAGTTGAATTTCCCTATAGTTACTGTAAGTGATGTCGAGTTAGGCTTAGTATTTTTGAAGAACACATACAATAAATTTTCCACTACCTAACTCTTTTTGGCAGGTGATTGAAATTTCATTGTTAATAAGTAAGAATTTCACTTTACTTTCGACATGTGGACATAATGACTCTGTAAACCTATATAAATTTCTTTTGATTTAAAATTATTTGATTTTTTCTTTATTAAGGTTTATCTCTACTCTTTGGCTGACAAAATCATAACATTTGGGATACTTAAAATTCATAAAAGTTTATGCCTTGACTGATCTTGTGCATTAGTTGATAGCAGTTACTCAGTGCAGAATGTTACCTAATACTTCACATCTTTGAAATGGGCACTGATTTACTTCCTTTTAAATTCCATCTTTGTTATTTTAGACTCTAATGTGGTCTTTCAGCACTTACTGCATGTACTGTACATACGTTTTTGTTTTTTTTTTTTGTTTTTACTTATCTTATATCTGCACCCAGTCTAACGATTATATCCCTTGCATCTTTTGATTGCAAGGCATCCTGTGCCTGCTTCTTTTTTCTGAAGGACGAGAGTACTCACTGACAGCTTAATTATTTAGATGACTCGTTTCTGGATATAAGCCGCAAAAGTCAGACCTCTTCCACTAATAGAGGGGCATGCACATCAGAGTCTTGAGACATACGTGTGTGTGAGCTGGTGAACTCAGAAGCATGTACTGTGAGGTAATCCAATAAAGAAGCAGCCATACCACATATACTTCAGAACAGGTCATCCACCTGTTAAGCATGTTTTGGCCCGGCCAGTACTTGGATGAGAAACCAACCAGGAAAAATCTTGGTTTGCTGCTGGAAGAGGTGTTGGTGAGGCCAGCAGGCGGCACACCCTGTGACCTGAATGTGGATCCCAGTGCAGAGATAGGGACGCTGTGCTGTAAAAATGGCACCTTCCTTTGGATGAGATGTAAAACCGAGGTCCTGACTCTCTGTGGTCATTAAAGATCCCTGGGCATCTTTCAAAAAGAATGGGATTTATCTAGATGTCCTGGCTAAATTACCCACCACAGCCTGGTCATTCTGCCCCCCTAATCATCCCCTGTCTCTGATTAGCTAACTTTCTTTCACCCCTTCACCACCTAACCGCTAATGTGTGGTGGGCGTGCTGGTGCAAAATGACTGCCGTTGCATTATCCAGGTGGATGCTGCACATTAGTGTTGGCTGAAGTGACTCCCCACACACTGTGTAAAGTGATTTGAAAAGCACTATATAAATGTAAAGAAGTATTATTATTATTATTGTTACCTCCTTTGCATCCCCTGTTGTTGGCTGTGTAATTGAAGAATGGTTATTTATGTGATGCCCAGGATCCACAGCCAGAGATTCTAAATTGCTAAAAGACATATGCAAACAGTGCATTCTACAAATAAATAAGTAAATAATCCTCTGTAAAATCATGTTCCTGGAGGTATTCTAATAAATAAGTTCACTAAATAAATTTAAAATCCAATCAATGCACTTGAGGTCTTCCCAATTGCTTTTTATTTTACTAGATATCCTTCCAGAAATTCTCTCCTATCTCCACCCCTCATAGTGTGGCCAGCCACATTCTGGACTGCCACCTTCTCTGGTACTTCCCCCCGCGTCCAGCTACTACAGTCTGCAGAGCTGCTGTCTCTGTTAGTCACTGCAATCCCTTCGAGGACACCTTGCCCTCACTCAAATGATGCTGTCACACTTTGGATCCCCTTCACTTTCTCAGTGCCTTGTTCTGGCTGGTCCTCTCCATTCCTCACCTGAACCTCTAATACAGCCTTTCTCCAGAAACAGCTGCATGAGCCACTGTGCCTGTTCTATCTGTAAAGATCAACAAGAGCATATGCTGCCCGCATTGTCCTCTTAATCTTTACCTGGAATACCTCACAACTGAGTAGCAATTGCTTCACAACTCTTCTCAGAAAAAAAAAAATCTCCCTTCTTCCTAAGTCTCAAAACAACATAACTGTATATTTAAATACTAGAAAATCAGCATTTATTACATTTATTATATTATGGATTTGTGAGTTTGTTTTAATTTGTTTACAGACAGTCAAAGTACAGGACACTTTTTCAAAAGTCATTCATTCAAGCACAGGAAGTCCCCAATGATTTCTTTTATCAACTTTACTTTTCACACAAATGACCTGAGTCAGAACAGTGAGCATCAATTATAAGAATAACACTATGCTGAAAGGACACACATCTGCAGAGGATGAAAAACATTGCTTAAATGAAATGGATTGTTTGATAAACTGGTGCAATAAGAACTACTTTACCCTGAATATCAAAAAGACCAAAGAAATTATATTCGACATTAAAAGACAGAAATCTGCATGTTCACCCATCATTGTTCTGAGGAAGGAGGTAGAAATAGTGACTGAATATAAATAATTAGGAGCTACCCTATGTAACAATCTTAATTGGAATACAAACACAAAAGATACAGTAATCCCACGCTATATCGCGCTTCGCCTTTCGTGGCTTCACTCCATCGCGGATTTTATATGTAAGCATATTTAAATATATATCGCGGATTTTTTGCTGGTTCGTGGATTTCTGCGGACAATGGGTCTTTTAATTTCTGGTACATGCTTCCTCAGTTGGTTTGCCCGGTTGATTTCATACAAGGGACGCTATTGGCAGATGGCGGAGAAGCTAGATTGCTTACTTTTCTCTGTCTCTCTTGCTCTGACTTTCTCTGATCCTGACGTATGGGGATTGAGCAGGGGGGCTGTTCGCACACCTAGACGATACGGACGCTCGTCTAAAAATGCTGAAAGATTATCTTGTTGCTATCTTTTGTGCAGCTGCTTCCTGAAACGACATGCTGCACCGGTGCTTCACATACTTAAAAGCTCGAAGGGCACGTATTGATTTTTGACTGAAAAACAAACTCTGTCTCTCTCTATCTCTCCCCCTGCTCCTGACGGAGGGGGTGTGAGCTGCCGCCTTCAACAGCTTTGTGCCGTGGTGCTTCGCATACTTAAAAGCAAACAGCCCTATTGATTTGTTTGCTAGAGATTGTTTTCTCTATCTATGTGACATTCTGTGCTCCTGACACGCACTCCTTTGAAGAGGAAGATATGTTTGCATTCTTTTAATTGTGAGATGGAACTGTCATCTCTGTCTTGTCATGGAGCACAGTTTAAACTTTTGAAAAAGAGACAAATGTTTGTTTGCAGTGTTTGAATAACGTTCCTGTCTCTCTACAACCTCCTGTGTTTCTGCGCAAATCTGTGACCCAAGCATGACAATATAAAAATAACCATATAAACATATGGTTTGTACTTCGCGGATTTTCTTATTTCGCGGGTGGCTCTGGAACGCAACCCCCACGATGGAGGAGGGATTACTGTACACTCTTTACGGAGCCCCTGAGGGGACATGGTGTAATTTTTTTTCTGGGGATTTTTCTGGTGCGCTCCAGATAGTTTCAAGTGTGCCCCAGATAGTAGCAAGTGCGCACCAAATACTTTTAACCGCACAGTAACTGAAAAGGGGCTACCTATACATAATTTCTGATGCATATTAGTTATGCTTTATAGTTGTACTTAAGAAAAAACCATCTAGCACCTTCAATATCAGACAAAAATCTTCCTTCTTCACATGCAAACCATTTTTTTGATATTTTGTGTGCATCAATAGGTAGCCATGAAGCTGACCTGAGCTTTGCAATTGTTGCTGTATATCCCAATGTTGCTATAGACCTTATGACGAAATAGGCCTTTAGACTTCAATATATGTTTTAAATGCCTTTCAGTGATAATGTATCCATGACAAACTGCAAGAACAAATGCTATGTCTTTGTGTTTAAGATCAAGCTGAAAGTATACTGCTATAAAGTCTCCAATTTCCATCCATCCTCTTCCGCTTATCTGAGATAGGGTCATGGGAGCAGCAGCTTGAGCAGAGATGCCCAGATTTCCCTCTCCCTGGCCACTTCTACAAGCTCTTCCAGGGGAATCCTGAGGTGTTCCCAGGCCAGCCGAGAAACATAGTCCCTCCAGTGTGTCCTGGGTCTTCCCCGGGGCCTTCCCCCGGTAAGACGTGCCCGGAACACCTTACCAGGGAGGTGTCCAGGAGGCATCCTGATCAGATTTCCGAGCCACCTCATCTGACTCTTCTCGATGCGGAGGAGCAGTGGCTCTACTCTGAGCTCCTTCCGGATGACTGAATTTCTCACCCTATCTTTAAGGGAAAGCCCAGACACCCTGCAGAGGAAACTAATTTCAGCTGCTTGTATTCGTGATCTCGTTCTTTCGGTCACTACCCATAGCTCATGACCATAGGTGAGGGTAGGAACGTAGATTGACCGGTAAATTGAGAGCTTTGCCTTATGGCTCAGCTCCTTTTTCACCATGACAGACCGATGCAGAGCCCACATCACTGCGGACACTGCACCGATCCACCTGTCGATCTGCTCCATTCTTCCCTCACTCGTGAACAAGACCCCGAGATACTTGAACTCCTCCACTTGGGGCAGGATCTCGCCCCCAAACCTGAGAGGGCACTCCACCCTTTTCCGGCTGAGAACCATGGTCTCGGATTTGGAGGTGCTGATTCCCATCCCAGCCGCTTTACACTCGGCTGCGAACCTATCCAGAGAGAGCTGAAGATCACAGCCTGATGAAGCAAACAGGACAACATCATCTACAAAAAGCAGTGACCAAATCCTGAGCCCACCAAACCGGACCCCCTCAATGCCCTGGCTGCGCCTAGAAATTCTGTCCATAAAATGAACAGAATCGGTGACAAAGGGCAGCCCTGGCGGAGTCCAACCAAGACAGTCCTACAACATCCAGAGCCTTGAGGAACTCCGAGCTTATCTCATCCACCCCCGGGGCCCTGCCACCAAGGAGTTTTTCGACCACCTCGGTGACCTCAGTCCCAGAGATGGGAGTCCCCAGGCTCTGCTTCCTCATTGAAAGGCATGTTAGTGGGATTGAGGAGGTCTTCGAAGTACTCCCAACAACGTCCCGAGTCGAGGTCAGCAGTGCACCATACACAGTGTTGACACTGCACCGCTTTCCCCTCCTCAGACGCTAGATGGTGGATCAAAATCTCCTCAAAGCCGTTTGGAGGTTGTTCTCAATGGCCTCCCCAAACACCTCCCACGCTCAAGTTTTTGCCTCGGCAACCACCAAAATCACATTCTGCTTGGCCTGCCGGTACCTATTAGCTGCCTCCGGAGTCCCACAGGACAAAACGGTCCTGTAGGACTCCTTCTTCAGCTTGACGGCATCCCTCACAACTGTTGTCCACCAACAGATTCGGGGATTGCCACCACGACAGGCACAGACTACCTTACGGCCACAGCTCTGATCAGCTGCCTCAACAATAGAGGCATGGAACATGGCCCATTCGGACTCAATGACCCCCACCTCCCTCGGGACGTGGTCAAAGTTCTGCCGGAGGAGGGAGTTGAAGCTACTTCTGACAGGGGACTCTGCCAGACGTTCCCAGCAGACCCTCACATTACGTTTGGGCCTACCAGGCATCCTCCCCCACCATCGAAGCCAACTCACCACCAGGTGGTGATCAGTTGACAGCTCCGCCCCTCTCTTCTCCCGAGTGTTCAAGACATGTGATCGCAAGTCTGACGACATGACTACGAAGTCGATCATTGAACTGAGGCCTAGGGTGTTCTGGTGCCAGGTGCACATATGGACACCCCTATGCTTGAACATGGTGTTCGTTATGGACAATCCGTGATGAGCACAGAAGTCCAATAACAAAACACCGCTTGGGTTCAGATCGGGGGGGCCATTCCTCCCAATCACGCCCTTCCAGGTCTCACTGTCATTGCCCACGTGAGCATTGAAGTCTCCCAGCAGAATGTTGGAGTCCCCAGAAGGTGTGCCCTCTAGCACCCCCTCCAGGGACTCCAAAAAGGGTGGGTACTCCAGACTACTGTTCGGTGCATACGCACAAACAACAGTTAGGACCCGTCCCCCCACCTGAAGGCGGAGGGAGGCTTGGACTGCCAAGGTCCCTGCCTTCAGCCACCACCCAACTCACACTGCACCCAACCTTCTTGGCCCCTCCCACAGGTGGTGAGCCCATGGGAAGGGGGACCCATGTTTCCTCTTCGGGCTGGCTGCAGAGGGGGGCCATGGTGACCCACATCCGGACAAGGGAAAATGTCGTCCAAAGTTTTTATTCTTTATGGTAGGTTTTCTTACCTAGGACCAGTTTGCCTTGGGTGACCCTACCTGGGGCATAAAGGCCCTGACAACAGAGCTCCTAGGATCATTGGGACACGTAAATCCCTCCACCACGATAAGGTGGCGGCTTGAGGAGGAGTCTCCAATTTCCATTTTTCCTAAGTGCAGCTATAAAACAGAACTAATATGCATCAGAAATTATATATAGGTATGGATCCCCTTTTCAGTTACTCTGCGGTTGAAAGTATCTGGTGCGCACTTGAAAGTATCTGGTTCTCACTTGTTACTATCTGGTGCGCACTTGTTACTATCTGGTGCACACTTGAAACTATCTGTTGCTCACCTGAAACTATCTGGTGCGCACCAGAAAAATCCTCAGAAAAAAAAGTTACACAATGTCCCCTCGGGGGCTCCGTAACTCTTAAATGCAATTAGCACTTATTTCTCCTCTATAAACTCAGACTTTTTAAAGTGAACAGGGATCTTATATTATCATTTTGTCACAGTGTGATCCAGTATGTCATCATCTGCTTTAGTGGTCTGACAAACCAAAATTTTAAAAAGCTCCAGCTTATTGCCCAACATGCAGTTTAAGTTATTGAAGCTGACATAGATGATTTAGAAAGTTTTGACATATGGCAATATTAAAAAACTGGAAATAATTTCAATTAATGATTGACATCTATTACACACTGTACGTCAGTAAATTAGGGAGGATAGTCACCTTAATGACACAAAAAATGGCTCCATACATTGTTTTAATAAAAATGATCAGAGATAATAATAAATAAATTCCAGACATAAAGAGTTTTTCCTATGTTTAGGGTAAAAGTCAACCTGTTAGAAGTAGTTTTAACAAAGGGTTTTAGAATTTTTCGTTTTAATTTGTTTTGTCTCTATTTTATTTAATTTCTGTTTGTTATTAGATGCATCTGAGAAGGCAAATTTTATGTTTTCTTATGTAAACATGACAAAATAAAACACATCAAACCTTGAAAAAGAAACTGTTTTCCAGCTATCAATATGTTTATTTCCAAAATCAAATTGTTTAACTCTTCTTCTTTCACCACAGCTTATCATCTTTTTCGATATCTTCATGTCTTGTGCATCTTTCTACATTACACCAACCACCTTCAGGTTCTCTCTCACCATATCCATAAACCTTCTCTTTGGCCTTCCTCTTTTCCTCTTACCTGGCAGTTCCATTCTTACATCCTTTTCCCAATATACTCAGCATCTCTCACCTGCACATGTCCAAACCAACATAATCTCACCTCTCTGACTTTGTCTCCCAACCGTCCAACCTGAGCTGAACCTCTAATGTACTAATTTCTAATCCTGTCCATCCTTGTCACACCAAGTGCAAATCTTAACATCTTTAACTCTGCCACCTTCAGATCTATCTCCTGTTTTTGGTCAGTTCCGCCGTCTCCAGCCCATATAACATAGCTGGTCTCACTCCTGTCTTGTAGACCTTCCCTTTCACTCCTGCAGGTACCTATCTGTCACAAATTACTCCTGACGCTCTTCTCCACCAACTCCACTCTGTTTTTCACTCTCTTCCTCACCTTTCTCCCACACTCCCCGTTACTCTGTACTGCTTATCCCAAGTATTTAAACTCCTCCACCTTCGCCAAATCTACTCCCTGCATCCTCACCATTCCTCTGACCTCTCTCTCTTTCACACATATGTTTTCTGTCTTATTCCTATTGACCTTCATTCATCTCCTCTCTAGAGCATATCTCCACCTCTCCAGGGTCTCCTTGACCTGCTCCCTACTCTCGCTACAGATCACAATGTCATCTGCAAACATCTTAGTCCATGGGGATTCCTGTCTGATCTTGTCTGTCAATCTGTCCATTACCATTGAAAATAAGAAAGGGCTCAGAACTTATCACTGATGTAAACGCACCTCTACCTTGAATGCATCTGTCACTCCTAGTGCAGACCTCACCATTGTCACACTTCTCTTTTACATATCCTATCTCTCTCTTACATAGTACTCTTCTACTCCTGACTTCCTCTCCTCTAGGCACCCTGTCATATGCTTTCTCTAAGTCCACAAAGACATAATGTAGTTCCTTGTGGCCTTCTCTATATTCTCCATCAATACCCTCAACTGTGGCGTTTTTTTCCGACATGAAACCATACTGCTGCTACTCTAATCATCACCTCCTTTCTTAACCTAGATTCCACTACTCTTTCCCATAACTTTGTACCTATTATAATTTCCCCTTTATTCTTATAAATCAGTACCAGTTCACTTCTTCTCCACTCCTCATGCAACCTCTCACTTTCTAAGATTACATTAAATAATCTAGTTAAAAACTCCACTGCCATCTCTCCTAAACACTTCCATGCTTCCACAGGTATGTCATCTGGACCAACAGCCTTTCTATTCTTCATCCTCTTCATAGCTGTTCTTACTTCCTCCTTGCTAATCCATTGCAGTTCCTGATTCACTACCTCCTCATCATCCAATCTTCTCCATCTCTCATTCTCATATTCTTTCCATCTGCTCAACACACTCTCCTCACTTCTGAGTACATTTTCATCTTTATATTTAGCTGGGTCCCTCTGTTTAGAAAATCAGTACAGGTCCGTTTGTCCCCCCCTTAGTGTCCAACTTCTCATATCAACATATGCCTTTTCTTTAGCCTTCACCACCCCTCTCTTCACCTTATGCCGTATCTCCTTGTACTCTTGTCTACTTTCAGCATCTCTCCGACTATCCCACTTCTTCTATCGACAAAACCTTTTCCTCTGTATACTCTGTTGTACTTTGCTATTCCACCACCAGGCTTCCTTATTCTCCTTCCTCTGTCCAGATGTCACACCAAGCACCCTTACTACTTCTGCTGTAGTTGCCCTGCTATCTTGTAACTCTTCACTACCACCCAGTGCTTGTCTTACCTCTTCCCTGAACTCAACCTTAGTCTTCCTTTTTCAACTTCCACCGTTTGATCATTGGTTCTGTCCTCACTCTCCACCTCTTCTTGATATCCAGCTTCATCCTATAGACCAGTGGTCCCCAACCTTTTTGACAGCAAGGACCACTTTATTAGATGCAAATTTTTCCACGGACCGGTCGGTGGGTAGCAGTTTTATACACAATTTACATAACATTTCTGTTATTATTAAGCAGTTCGCATACGTTTGCAACCTGAGATTTTTCTTTTTTTTTTGCATATAACAAAGACATATGCTTTGCATTTGCCATTCCAACAGACTGCACATCACAAACATTAACACTGTTATCGTTTTTTTCATGTCTGCCGTTTCTATAGGAGGGTGACAATGAGTTAAATTCCAATGGATGTTTTTCAGATGTTGAGCAGCAATAAGCAAAAGGTATCACTGAAAACCACAGAAAACAAAAACATCAAAAAAAAAAACAGTACGAGGAAAGTTCAAAGAAAGAATTTTTTTTTTTTTTTACAATGTTTCTGTTTGGGGATCGTTGTGTAGCCTAAATGTGTACAACTGAGCTGCGGCCACAGATCTAACTGCTCTGTGGATGATTCATTCAAGCATTTCAAGGTCACCTCATTGTAATGAAAGCATCTGCTGAATGTACTTCGTAGTAACGAGATTTCTATAGTCTCGTGTCATATGGGGAAACTGTCGGGACCATAAAAATACTCTCACCTCGGTCTCTCTCCTCTCTCTGGGCCGCTGCAAAGCCCCGCCCACCAAGCATTCTGAAAAGTCTGAGTGAGTCTCCGTTGCCGGCAGTTCTCTCGCGGCCCAGCTGTCAGACGGCTGGGGCCCGGTAGTGGGTCGCGGACCGGTGGTTGGGGACCCCTGCTATAGACCACCATCATATGCTGCCTAAACACACTTTCTCCTGTCAACACTTTGCTGTCTCCAATCTCTTTCACACTGACCCCTTGTATAGGATATAATCTACCTGTGTGAATCTTGATTCTCTCTTGTATGTCAACCTGTGTTCCTCCTTCTTCTTAAAATACGTATTGACCACAGCTATGTCCATACTTTTCGCAAAATCCACTACCATCTGACCTTCTGTATTCCTCTCCTTGACACCATTCCTACCCATCACCTCCTCATTTCCTCTGTTCTCTTCACCAACATGTCCATTAAAATCTTTGCTCCAATCACCACTCTCTCTCCCCTGGTACACTGTACACCACTTCATCCAACTCACTCCAGAAATCTTTCTCCTCCATTGTACATCCATCTTGTGGGGCATGTGCACTAACAACATTCATCATCACACCTTCAGTTTCCAGCTTCATAATCATAACTGTGTCTGCCACTCTTTTCATCTCGAAAAAACTCTTGATATACAGTTCCTTCAGGATATCCCCTACCCCATTTTTCCTCCCATCCACACTATCCATCCATCCATCGTCTCCCGATTATCCGAGGTCGGGTCGCGGGGGCAGCAGCTTGAGCAGAGATGCCCAGACTTCCCTCTCCCCGGCCACTTCTTCTAGCTCTTCCGGGAGAATCCCGAGGCGTTCCCAGGCCAGTCGAGAGACATAGTCCCTCCAGCGTATCCTGGGTCTTCCCCGGGGCCTCCTCCAGGTTGGACGTGCCCGGAACACCTCACCAGGGAGGCGTCCAGGAGGCATCCTGATCAGATGCCCGAGCCACCTCATCTGACTCCTCTCGATGCGGAGGAGCAGCGGCTCTACTCTGAGCCCCTCCCGGATGACTGAGCTTCTCACCCTATCTTTAAGGGAAAGCCCAGACACCCTGCGGAGGAAACTCATTTCAGCCGCTTGTATTCGCAATCTCGTTCTTTCGGTCACTACCCATAGCTCATGACCATAGGTGAGGGTAGGAACATAGATCGACTGGTAAATTGAGAGCTTCGCCTTGCGGCTCAGCTCCTTTTTCACCACGACAGACCGATGCAACGCCCGCATTACTGCGGATGCCGCACCGATCCGCCTGTCGATCTCACGCTCATTCTTCCCTCACTCGTGAACAAGACCCCGAGATACTTGAAACTCCTCCACTTGGGGCAGGATCTCGCTACCAACCCTGAGAGGGCACTCCACCCTTTTCCGGTTGAGGACCATGGTCTCGGATTTGGAGGTGCTGATTCTCATCCCAGCCGCTTCACACTCGGCTGCGAACCGATCCAGAGAGAGCTGAAGATCACGGCCTGATGAAGCAAAACAGGACAACATCATCTGCAAAAAGCAGTGACCCAATCCTGAGCCCACCAAACTGGACCCCCTCAACACCCTGGCTGCGCCTAGAAATTCTGTCCATAAAAGTTATGAACAGAATCGGTGACAAAGGGCAGCCCCTGGCGGAGTCCAACTCTCACTGGAAACGGGTTCGACTTACTGCCGGCAATGCGGACCAAGCTCTGGCACTGATCGTACAGGGACTGAACAGCCCTTATCAGGGGGGGCCGGTACCCCATACTCTCGGAGTACCCCCCACAGGATTCCCGAGGGACACGGTCGAATGCCTTTTCTAAGTCCACAAAACACATGTAGATGGTTGGGCAAACTCCCATGCACCCTCCAGGACCCTGCTAAGGGTATAGACCTGGTCCACTGTTCCGCGACCAGGACGAAAACCACACTGTTCCTCCTGAATCCGAGGCTCGACTATCCGACGGACCCTCCTCTCCAGGACCCCTGAATAGACTTTTCCAGGGAGGCTGAGGAGTGTGATCCCTCTGTAGCTGGAACACACCCTCCGATCCCCCTTCTTAAAGAGGGGGACCACCACCCCGGTCTGCCAATCCAGAGGCACTGTCCCTGATGTCCATGCGATGTTGCTGAGGCGTGTCAGCCAAGACAGTCCTACAACATCCAGAGCCTTGAGGAACTCCGGGCGTATCTCATCCACCTCCGATATACCTGGCCTTACTCCCCTTCATGTGGTCTCTTGCATGCACAATATATCAACCTTCCTTCTCTCCATCATATCAGTTAGGGAATCCATTCCCGGGCTCCCGATTACCGGGAGCCCAGGATTCTTGGACATTTTTCATTCCTGCATTCCCGGGAATTAAACTGCTGCAGTTCCCGGGAAAACGGGAACGGCCAAGCTCACATATATAGCGTGTAAAAATCGATCAAGAAATAACAGTTATAGTTGAAAATAATTAAGTGGCACGGTTTTTTGGCCCACGGTGTAGTGTGTTGCTGATTAATTCAGTCAACAACAGACCAGCAGCAGTCAATCTCCCGGCTGACTGAGCACAGTGGACTGGGAGGACTCTGCACTTTGCAGCGCACGAATGCCGGGACGGGGCAGAGTTCATTAACGTCTGTGCTGTTGACAGCTTTGAACAGCAACTTGAAATGCGTCAGTCTGTTGCATCCGCATTATCTGTGCTAAGAAACTTGGCATCACAGAATTATGACAAGAAACTGGCTGCATCAGTAAAAGCTGAAACAGCGGTGTTTCAGAGCAACGGCCAGCGCGGGCATTATTTAGAACAAGTGTATCAGTATCTGATGACTGTGCCGCCTACTTCAGTGGAGGCAGAGCGTGCTTTCTCAGCGGCTGGCGTACTCTGCATGAAGGTAAGGTGCGCTCTATCGCCTGGACGACCGCACGCTAGACACGTTGTGCTTTCTACGCTCTTATTAATGCAACTAAATAGATACATGTACTTGTATGACAGCATGAACTGCTTGTAGTTAAGGTTAGTCTTTTATTCGTGTCAACATATTGCAGTAGTTTTATTAAAAATAAGTGTCACTCGTTCTAATACCGTTCATATGTGAGATGCCCTTGCACTGTGTCATTCCCGGGAATGACATGAGAGATTCCAGAATTCCTGGGAATGGATAAACCCGTCCGGGAATGGATTCCCTAATATCAGTGAACTCTCTGCTCACTTCCACTTTCTTTACCTTCCTCTTCTCCCCCTGCCTGCAGACACGCCTTCCCCCTCTTCTTCTCCATCTTTGGCCAATTGTAGTCAAATTCCCGCTTTTGGCTAACAGTACTGGTAGTAGCTGTTGTTGACCCGTGCCTCTACCAGTCCTGTATGGAAATTAAATTGTTTAAATGTGGTTAAGAATTATTATATATAAATCAACATATCCCAATAATTTAGCTAAGAAAACAGAAGAAAAAGATCTTAATTTTTACTATTTAGGCAGTATATTTAATAGAAGACTGCCAGTGTTCCTGCAAAAATTATTTTTACTATTTCTTTACATTTTTGATGACACACTGCTCACTGCTTAGATATACAAACATTTGATTTCATTCCATTCTGCTTCTAGCTTCTGTGAAACTCCCACTGTCATCCACTCTACAAAAGATTCTGATAACTGACATCTCCTTAAAAACAGCAGAAGTGTATTCGGTCATATTTGTTACAGTGAGCAGTCCGTTGTTCATTCAACAAGGGTAACTCTGAGAAGTACTTGTACATATTTTGAAAAATCTTTGAATTAACTGTTTCCACTGTATAATGCTACTTCTATAGTATTACATTGTGTTTCCATAAAAAAAGAAAGAAAATATAACTTTGGTCAGCTCTGTTATCACTTTATTTATACTTTCAGTGTTTTCTATTAATTCATAATCGCACAACATGCCTTTTTAGTACATCTTTGTCCCCATCTACTAAAAAGAAGGCAATACTGTGCTTAGCTTTGGGTGCTTACAGAATTTGAAGTGGTTTTGCAAGATCTTTATATTAGTATAATTGTTTGGTCAGCTCTGTTATTACTTTATTTATACTTTTAGTGTTTTCTATTAATTCATAATCGCACAACATGCCTTTTTAGTATACCTTTGTCCCCATCTACTAAAAAGAAGGCAATACCTTGTTTAGTTTTGGGTGCTTACAGAATTTGAAGTGGTTTTGCAACATCTTTTATTCTTTTAGACAAGGAGATCAAACCGTCAAGTCAAAAGGAAAAAATATGCAGAAGATGGAGAATCCAAGATTTCTGATGAAGAGGTAAAGGTTTCAAATAAAACCAAAAAGCTGACAGCAACAACAACAACAACAACCCCGTCTTCCAGAACTGAACAGCCACTGCAGCTTTTTGTGGTGAGTATTAAGTTAAAACTATCACAAAAGTATATACCAAATTAAAAAGTTACCTGATAATGTCACTGGAATGAAGACATTTTAGAGAAAAAGACCTGACATCAAACATGTCATGAATACGGACCCAGATTATGCATAGGTTTAAATATCAGTGTTTAGGTAAAACATTTTGAAAGTAAGCTTCACTTGTTTGTAAAAAGATGGTGTATAGGCCAATAACAAGTAAAAACCATGCAATTTAAGGAATTTGTGATTGCTTGTGTAATATTGTCTTGTTTTTTGTGTTTTGTTTCCCCTTTCCGGACTTTCCTAGTGTACCTAATAAGGCCAGACATTTAGGTTTCCACAAGTGTCATAAAACAAAGTAGTGATTTAGCTAGAATCTTCTTTTAGCATAATCTCTCAGAAATGAAGTAATGAATGTGCACATAAAGTATGACAAATACAATAAATGCCATGGCATTCATGTTGTTTGATCTGTAAAGAATTACCTTACTTTATAATGTCTTGTAGTGTCCTCTCCCATGTTGTTCTCCGCAGAAGGTGGAACAACGTCATCCTTGTTTTAAGAAAGCTTTTAAGGTATATTTTTGATCCAAACATTTTTGAGACTATGGTTTTAATTAGGCATTACTACAGGAATACCATCGTTTAAAGCTTGATTGTCAGAGGATCTACAAAGTTAGACTTGTCTTCTGTAGTGCAGCAAAGGATATTGAGAATATTTATTAGAATTAATGAGTCTGGGATCTTTACTTACAACATGGCAACAAGCTACTTAATTTGTTTTTTTTTCATTCTTATGTACTTCCTAGGCTTCGATTTGCCCAAGTGTGAGGACCATTTTATATAATTAAGATTTGAAATATGCAGTGCACTAAAAAGAATGTTGTCTCTAGGAGACAATTATGATAAAAATCAGAAAGTAGCATTATTGTGTTTATTAATTGATGTGTTTTCTTCTCGGTTCCCGGTGGTTATATTTTATTACAGTATATACTTACATAGCAAAAACCTTTATGGGTGTCACTAGTAAACATGCTGTAATTACATAAAACACTCATCCATCCAAGGCATATCCTGTCAAGGCTTGATTTTTAACTTGTACCCAATGTTACAAGGATAGGCTTTGGTGACTTTCAAGTCCAAATTTGATTAATCAGACTTGAAATAATAAATAGGTTTGGAAATGCATTTTTTCATGCTGTACTGTAAATGAGACAATAGTTAAGGCACATTTCAGTATTAACTAACAAGTCTCTAGCTATAAAAGATTGAAGACGTAATAAAAAGACAAGATAGAGGTTCTTTATCCAGTATGTGAAAGTCAATGTTCTTATTTGAAAGTCTACATAAATAAATACAGTAAAACCTTGATTATCTATCACTCAATTAACTGTTAGTCTCCACTAACCGTCAGGGCAAAAAAAAAAAAAAATTGCTCATGCCAGCGTCTACCCATTAATACTGCCTGCATAATATTCTCTGAGCTGTGTTAGAACATAGTGTTTTTCCCCAGCACCACGTGTCATGCCACATTTTGAAATCACAGTGTTAGTTACGTACCTTCTGTTTTAATAGCGTTTAGTAGCTTTTCTCTTTTGTTATAATTAAACTACTATACATTGTTATGGCCGATAAACGTATGCGTGTGGTGTTGGAATTGTCACAAAAAATTGAAATTAAATGTTACGAAATGGCAAAAGTGCTTCAAGTATTGCTTCAATTTACAGAGTAGGAAGAGCGACAGTGAAATATATAAAGCATGATGCCGACAAAACTGAAAAACATGTCAAAAATGGAAACTACTGATGGTAATGTTATTCTGTATTAATATTAATGTTCTTCTGCATTGTAATTTCTTTTTAAATTCTGTTATATTATATTTTGTTAATGTATTATGACATGCTGGCAGCTTGTGATGCGCTGTGCAGGAGCAGAAAGGGTGGAATGAATGCTGTAAATGATAGGGCTGTGTGAAGGGCTTCTGTTCTGTAAGGGGCAGACATGCTTCTTATGAGATGAGTGATAGGAGAAGTTGGGAGAAAAGGAAAGGTGCGGCGGAAGAAAAGTTTGAGTAGGGAGTCAGGAGACAATAAGCAGGATTATTCGTGGTAATGAAGAAAACAGAATGGGAGTGGCAGTAGATAATTATTGGTAGGGAAAGCTTTCTTTTATTGTTTTGGAGATGTGCTGTGTAACCCAGATAACGGAGTTTAAGATAGGGCACTGTTTGTTACGGAAAAAGACTCCAGTACCTCTGAGTTGTATTTGCTTATTACACTGGTCATTGCAATATTATACAAAGTAATTAATTTTGCTAATACTTTATTTTGTTAACTATTTTAAGGGCGGATGTCGACTTTTGTCGACAGGAGAGGTTGAGGGCGTATGTCGACAAAAGTCAACATCCATGGGTAGTGGGCGACAATCAGCTATTAATGGCAACAAAACTCACTGTTACATCACAGGCATTCCCTCTCTGCTTGGAGGAATGTTAGACTCATTGACTCTGCATCTAATCCTTGCGTGTGTGTGAGTTACAAAATGTAAACAAAGGCAAGATGGCATTGACATCTCACGAGGGAGCAAAGCGAGTGCAGAAAAGAAAATACTCAGCAGATGATGTTTTGCGCATTATCGCTGAGTCGGACTCTGATTTTTCAGAATCTGATTTTGTTGACAGTGATCAGGAGATCGAGCAAGAGAGTGAGGATCTGGCATCAGCTGATCAGACACCAGCCGATGCCGCCCCAGCTGATTGCCTGACAGCTGAGCGCATTTGCGCAGCCGATGCACCTACGGCAAGGTTCATGTGGGAGGAATACCCAGACATTGATCTGTGGGAGCCAAACTGGCTACCGGACTTCACAAGACAGCATGGCTTGCTGTTGGACATGACAGATTACCAGCTGCTGGACTACTTCAGGCTGTTCTCTCCTGATGCTGCTTTTCAGCTACTGTCAGACGAGACAAACAGGTATGCAGGGCAATTTTTTGAATCACAACAACAACAACAACATTTATTTATATAGCACATTTTCATACAAAAAGTAGCTCAAAGTGTTTTACATAATGAAGAAAAGAAAATAACAGACAAAATACAAAATTAAAATAAGACAACATTAGTTAACATAGAAAAGGAGTAAGGTCCGATGGCCAGGGTGGACAGAAAAAAAACAAAAAAAAACTCCAGAAGGCTGGAGAAAAAAATAAAATCTGTAGGGGTTCCAGTCCACAAGACCGCCCAGTCCCCCTCTGGGCATTCTACCTAACATTAATGAAATAGTCCTCTTTGTAGTTAGGGTTCTCACGGAGTCACTTGATGCTGATGGTCATACAGACTTCTGGCTTTTAATCCATCCATCATTGTTGGAACATCATGGTGCTTTGGGTAGATGGTGGTGGCATAAGCCACCACCAACAGGACACCGGAAAAGGAAACAGAAGAGAGAGTAGGGGTTAGTACAGATTTGAATGAATAGTTATTATAATGAATTGGATATACAGAGTATCAGGATTAAATTACAGTGAAGTTATGAGAAGGCCATGTTAAAGTAATGTGTTTTCAGCAGTTTTTTTAAAGTGCTCCACTGTATTAGCCTGGCGAATTCCTACTGGCAGGCTATTCCAGATTTTAGGTGCATAACAGCAGAAGGCCGCCTCACCACTTCTTTTAAGTTTTGCTCTTGGAATTCTAAGGAGACACTCAGTTGAGGATCTGAGGTTACGATTTGGAATATAAGGTGTCAGACATTCCGATATATAAGATGGGGCGAGATTATTTAAGGCTTTATAAACCATAAGCAGAATTTTAAAGTCAATTCTGAATGACACAGGTAACCAGTGTAGTGACATCAAAACTGGAGAAATGTGTTCGGATTTTCTTTTCCTGGTAAGGATTCTAGCAGCTGCATTCTGCACTAGTTGCAAACGATTGATGTCTTTTTTGGTTAGTCCTGAGAGGAGTGCGTTACAGTAATCTAGCCGACTGAAAACAAAAGCGTGAACTAATTTCTCTGCATCTTTCGATGATATAAGAAGTCTAACTTTTGCTATGTTTCTTAAGTGAAAAAATGCTGTCCTAGTGATCTGATTAATATGCGATTTAAAATTCAGATTACAATCAACAGTTACCCCTAAGCTTTTTACCTCCGTTTTGACTTTTAATCCTAATGCATCCAGTTTATTTCTAATAGCCTCATTGTATCCATTATTGCCAATCACTAAGATTTCGGTTTTCTCTTTATTTAATTTAATCACGGGCTGCGCTTGCACCGCATTCTCGTTTTTTAAAGTGGAAACCCACAACAAAAGACAAGATGAAGGGCTTTGTGGCATTACAAATAGAAATAGGACTAGACTGGCAATATAACTTCAGGGAGCATTGGTCCAAATGTGCTTTGTCCCCAGGTGGCTTTGGACAGGTTATGCCGCGTGATTGGTACATTCTGCTGCAACGTTTTATTCATGTCTGTGATAACCAGAAGCAAATCCCAAGGGGTATGTCAGGCTATAACCCCATGTATAAAGTTAAGCCCCTGCTTGACATTGTGGAACCAACATATAAACAATTTTATCAGCCTGGCTGTGATTTGTCTGTGCATGAATCTATGATAAAGTACAAGGGACGCCCTTTTTTCCGCCAATATATACCAGACAAGCCCACAAAGTATGGCATAAAGGATTTTGTACTGGCAGAAACAAACACTGGTTTCTTCCTGAAAGTAATTACATATACAGGAAAGTATTTCTTTCGAAGAGAGAACTGTCCCTTGACAAGTCAGGTTGTGTTGGAGCTTCTTCAGGGCTATGAACATTTGGGTCATGTTGTGTACATGGACAATTTTTATACATGACCAGAATTGTTCATGGAGCTACAGAGCAGTGGAATTGGAGTTTGTGGCACAGTGAGGGTGAACAGGAGACACATGCCTTCACAGTTGAAGCCAGACAGGCTGAAGATGAAAAGAGGTGACAATACGGTTTTCATGCGGGTGGAAAACTTGGTGGCAGTGGCATGGCACGATGTCAAATGGGTCACTTGTCTCGCTACAGTACACACTTAACAATATATGTGAGAAAGTGCAGCAACAGACAATTGAAAAGGAAGCACCAGTGCAACACATATTGTAAGCAGTGCAATGTGACAGTTCATGCAATTGGCTTCTTTGAGTGATATCATACTTTGCAGGACTTTGCTGTGTAACATGTATGTGAAATCATAGTATGTGAAATCATATAGTATACAGGCTCATACAACATGCAAGACAGTAACATTTGTCAAAGTAAATATTTTTTGTTGATTTGATATGTTAAACCATTGCTTTGTGTTCTTTTTTAAAAAAAGTTAGTTTTTGGAAAAATATTCAGCCCTGAGAGAAAAGAAACAAAAAAAAATTACCCATAAAAGAGTTAATACAGTTTTTTATAAATAAAAAATATGGCTGTTTGCTAAACTAATCTACTGTATATGATTTTTAAAGTAGCTGTTCTATTATCCGTCTTTTCTCTTATCTGTCACGGCCATGGTTCCGAACCCTGATGGGTAATCGAGGTTTTACTGTACATAAAACATTTGGCCATCTGCAGCTATTAGGTTTATAGTGGCAGTATTTCTAAATAATGTTTTATTTTAATGTGATTAGTTTTCTGTATCCATTTGAATGTATCTATTTATGTTTATTCAGTTAATATTTTAGTTTTATTATCTAATTTAGTGTAACCAAAGCAGTCCATAACAAGACTCCATATTTTTTTAAAGAGTATTCAAGAACAGTCAGTTCTTGAAGGTAGTGTATTGGAAGCAGGAAAAAATGAGCAAGTATCAGGATCTCAACAGCTTTGACAAGGGACAAATTGTGATGGCTCAACCACTGGGTCAGAGCATCTTCAGGTCTTGTGGGTTGATCCTGGTACGCAGTAGTTAGTACCTACCAAAAGTGGTCCAAAGAAGGATAACCGGCAACAGGATCCTGGGCATCCAAGGCTTACTGATTCGCACAGCCTGTCTATTCCAATGCCCTAAAAGGGCTCCTGTAGCACAAATTACAAAAAGCTTAATGCTTGTCATGAGAGAAAGGTGTCAGAAAATGCAGTACAACACAGCTTGCTGTGTATTAAGCCCATTGCGACACTCCTTGTATGATTTTGGGCTATTCAAGAAATTCATTGTTGTTTTGGGTCGCATAGCTGCACACTAATCAGAGTGCCTATGCTGACCCTGTCCATCACCGAAAGTGATTACAATGGGTATATTGGTATCAGAAAGGGACCTTGTAGCATTGGAAGAAGGGGGTCTGGTCTGAAGAGTCATGTTTTCTTTTAGATCATGTGGACGTCCTAGTTCATGTGCATCGTTTACCTGGAGAAGAGATGGTAGCCGAATGTACAATGGGAAGAAGGCAAGTTGACAGAGGCAGTGTGATGCTCTGGGTTTTCTACTGGAAAACCTTAAGTTCTGGCATTCATGTGGATGTTGTTTTGATACTTACCACCTACCTAAATGTTGTTGCAGGCCAAGAACACAGCTTCCTGGCAGAGGTTTTCCATGATGGTAGTTGCTTCTTTCAGCAGGATAATGTGCCCTTCCATACTGCAAAAAATTGTTTGAGGAAAATGACAAACCCTTCAAGGTGTTAACTTTACCTCCAAATTCCCCACATCCCAATCTGATTGAGTATCTGTGGGATGTACTGGAAAAGCAAGTCTGATCCATTGAGACTCCACCTCACATCTTGCAGGACTTAAAGCATTTGCTGCTAACCTCTTGGTGCCAGATACCACAGGACACCTTCAGAGGTTTTGTGGAGTCCATGCCTTGACAGACCAGAGCTGTTTTGATGGTACGAAGAGTACCTACACAGTATTAAGCAATTGGTTCTAAATTTGTGGCTGATCAGTATATATCGCTTGCCAAAACAGCATCTGTCAACCAATTTTATGAAATTCCTTTCCCTGAATCTATACTTAAATAGTATTTTCACTTGCAATCTCTCTTTTAAAATATTTTATTTCCTGCTCTTTGTCTGTATATTGTCAGATCTTTCCATACTATTGTTTCTAGTTCATTTAATTCAGATAGTACATACTTAGTGTTAAACCTTAAAAGTGTAATTGTAAGGCTATCTAACTTTCTATATGTAGAAAGAAAAACAAATTGCAAAACATTAGTATGTGGGAAATGTTTTTCTTTGAATACATAGGTTTTTCTTCATAAGTAATGCATATTAGATATTTTTCCTGTTTTTGTTATTTTGAGATTAAATGGAAATGTATTGAAGTTTGGTTTTTATACAGTAACATGATTGTACTCTTTTTACGAGTAAAACTACAGTTGAAAATTTTACAGTTATACTGTATATTGTGCTGTATATTGTATATCTTGGTGCATGGGTTACCTGTCCTTTTTTCAGTAATAACATTTTAGTGATTACATGTTTAACCATCAAGTGTTATAGTTGAAACATATGTTTTACATTAATTTGAATGAATCTATAATTTCAAATCTCTATTAT
This sequence comes from Erpetoichthys calabaricus, assembly GCF_900747795.2. Lineage (NCBI taxonomy): Eukaryota > Metazoa > Chordata > Cladistia > Polypteriformes > Polypteridae > Erpetoichthys > Erpetoichthys calabaricus. The sequence continues at coordinate 35,675,543 of NC_041402.2, forward strand.
ATTAAAAAAGTTTTCCAACATGTCCGAATTAGTCAGCCTTGACCACTCCCCTCCACACCGCTCGCTCAATCATTATAATGACAAGGAAGAAAGGCAAATTATCTATTCAAGAACGTTGAATTTTAGATTGCGATAGAAAAAGAGCGGCAAGAGCTGATAACAGACGTTGAAAAAAAGAAAATGAACAAAAAAGAGCTGCATATAATAAAAACGAAGAACAAAGAGAATCGTCCAATAAACAAAAAAGAGAAAAATATCCTGAACAATAAGTGAACAGAAATGCTAAAGAGCAGCATTTATTGAATGAAAGTTAGAGGATAAAGTAATTCATAATATTGTAACTGTCTGGAAAAGAAATTACCACCTAGGTAGTTTGTCCTAAAAAGCCATGCAAATGGGGTTGCTCAGAGTGCTGTGGAGAGGGATAGGCAGAGAAGCCACATATGCCACTCATAAATAATGCAGCCGCAGGGATGATGAGGGGCGGGAAATTGTTATGGAAGTAAAAAATTGTTATGTTTTAAAAAAAAAAAAGGTATGGAGGGGGTAAAAAAATGAGTTTGAGAAGTGTTTGACACATGGATACTCTTTGTCTGTTGTTTTTTTCTCAGTTTGCATGGTCCAGTTAAGGCAGAAGAGCAATAAAACCTTTGTTTTGGACTGCTACAAATACTACCTGGAAATGGCCATTACAATATTGTTTTTGATGAGGTGTTAATGTCATTTAATTTTTTTATACTATTTTGGTTTATGTAAATACATAAAGTGATGTCATTTGTTTGACCTTTTGAGGAAAGGAATTAGATTTCCCACACATTTCTTTGAAGAATTTTTACATGAGTTGATTTCTAATGGGCATGGGCAGTTATTTTCATTTTATACATTTTGTTGTAACAATTTAATAGGCACACGTGATGCTGTCGTGGAGAAAAAACTTGTTCTCATCTCAAAGAAAAACACAAGTTTTTTTGATGAGCAATCAGAGTAAGACTTTATTTAATAGAGCACAAAGCCATTTCAATTCAATGAAGTGAGCCCCTTAGTCCGGGCGAGCCTTGTATTTATTATAATTCTTATCACAAAACAATCTTGCTTTATACATTTTTCATCATGACTCCTAAGACACAACTCCCTCATTCTGTTGGCTTATTTTTTCCGCAAGTATTTCCTTATGCTTGTTAGGCATAGTTACTTTATATCCATCGCTCGCCACTATTATCTTGACTCAAAGGCCACACTTGCAACCTGGCCCAGATAGTGACCATCACCTACTCTCCAGATATACTTAATCAGTTTCGACATTCCTAGCCTTGGGCTGATAAATATTGGTACTTTTCTAGTTATTTAGTAAAATAAAAAGTTCAGGCATTAGCTAATAATTAACTCTTACATGATCTAAAGTTAACTATTTCAATATGTTTTACTTTAATTTGATTGAGATTACATTGATACAGTACATAGATTTACTGTACATTCCCTGTGATATGAGCCATAAAAATGAACAAATAAGCACATTGTTTTCTTTTTTTTTTCATCCCTTACTTTTTAGGAAAATCCAAGTGAAGAAGATGCAGCAGTTGTTGATAAAATCATGTCTTCAAGAATTGTTAAAAAAGAGGTATGCCCCCTCCACTTCATCCTTTATGAATTAAACCTTTATGTCCTGATGATTTTAATGGTCTCTTAAATTTGAATTGAGTCTGAAAAAGAAGACATAAACAATTTTATTAAGAAGATAGGTTAATGAAGGGTGTAGATCGGCAAACATATGAGTTGAGGTTTTGTGGCTGGATCTGTAATATGTAGGATTATAATCCTAAAAGCCTGAACACTAAATAAGAAGATTAACAAAGCAGAGAGAGAATTAATGTCACAGTCACCTTTTTTTATTTCCTTTCAAGTAACTCTGTTTCAGAGTTTAGTTGTAAAAATCTTTGTAATTAACTTTAACATTACAGGTATACAGTAGTATAGAATGTCACTGAAGCATGTCCCATTACAACCAAGATGTGCTATGGCATGTCTGTGACTCAGAGTTATATCTTTTTATTCAAATCCCTTGAATGGTATATCTTTATCAGATGTTCTATTGTAACTCTGCATTTTTATGCAGTCTAAAGCTTTTTTTTTTATAATATGTGCAGTATTTTGAAGTACACTATATATGCTTTGAACCTTACATGGAAAGTAATATGCTTATATGACATACTTTTTGTTTTTCAAGAAATAATTAATATCCTACTACTTTTAGGTTTCTCCTGGGGTGATGGCAGAGATTGAAGAGTTTTTTGTCAAATACAAAAACTAGTAAGTTTCTTTGGACAATGTATTAAGTCTGTGGCTATCCTTTTGGCAACAGGTACAATCTAAGGCATTTTCTTTAATGCATTTAAAAACAATGGGATCTGGTACATCACAATTTAGGAGAAGTTTCACTTTTTCTTCCTCAAAGTGGGGGGAACAGTCCACTTAGTATCTTATAGGGCATTTTGATATTTTTTGCTATGCCCCCAACAAGATGAGTTTGAGACAATCAGTTTCCCCTCCATCTATTCGAGTATAGGGTAGTCGAGAGCTGAAATTTTTCTTGCAAAAAATGTAGTTTGAGGTGCTTTAAAGGAATTAAAACAAAAACCTGTAACTACAAAGAAAAAATAAATGTAATTAAATACAGTAAATAAATAAAACTAATATATAACTAAATAAAATATTAATAGATAAAAAAGTAAATAAATTCAAACTGATGCAATACAAATAAATAAGTAATAGAGATGTTAGAGACCCTAAGTGTGAGTTTAATTTACTGTTAACTAAGCTCAGTTTTTAAGACTCTATTGATGGTAACAGTAAATGACAGAGTCTGACACTGTGGCCAAATAAGAGAGGAAAACAAAAACTCCAACTGGCTTTATGATGGAGAAAATAAACCTGTTGGGGTTCCAAGGCCAAAAAACTCCCCAGTCTCCATTAGTTTTTTTTTTTTCCGCCAAAGCATAAATGTAATAAAGTATCGTAAATGTTGTAAGTTGCCTTGGATAAAGGTGTCGGCCAAATAAGTAAATGTTAATGTAAGTAGAAATTTCATTATAACGAATATGGAGAAAATACATATACTGTTGTGATTGGGGTTGCTGGCAATTCACTATCTCTAATGGCAGCAGCCTGAGGACAGCTCTGTAACTGCTCTGCTGCGTCTGGTAAACAGTAAACCAAGGATAAAGTAATTGGTTGTCCTCTGCAGGAGCAGGATTACTGTATAACATGGTTGTCGCATGATGTTTAGAACATTTGACACCGGGCTTTGACCAGCACTTCCTCTCACTCTCCTGGTCTGCCACAGTGGTGATTCCAAGCTGGTGGTATTCTTCTAATTTGAAGATGGGAGCTAAAGTAGGATAATTGCCTGTGTCGTAGCTCCTTTCTTGAGTGCTGAAGTAACTTTGAATGAAGTCTTGAGACTGTACTTCCCTTCTCTATACAGTAAATAAGTACCTGTATTTCTCCTTGGAAACCCGGACTCGCCTTCCTTTCTCTTGTGCAACTCCGTGACTCAAGCTTGACAATACCTGTATAACCGCTTACAGATGTAGCTTTTACAATTTAATTTTACTGGTACATTGACAATAAAGGGTTTCTATTCTATTCTTAAAAAAAAAAGTGCTTCTTGAACTGCAAAAAATATTTTATTTCAAAATGAGACTTTTTTTATACAAATACAGTTCAGCATCCGCACAGGACATAACTACCCACATGGATGCTCAGTGGATCACTGCCTCAGAATTCGGCTATTATACCTACACTCGCTGAAACTGCCCAAGACTGGAAATTTCACAAAAGACTGTCACTTTTTTAGTCTTACAAGAAAGAGACAGCCTGTTGCAGGGTTCTCAAGACTCAGCAAAAACTACAAGCACGGCATTAAGTCTTTTATCTTCTTCAGTGGCCAAAAACAAATTGTTATTTTGAAATTTACATTTTGTTGAAATGAAATCTGTTAAATAAGATGCTCTATGAATGTTTGTCAAGGCACACAATAAGTATTCATTATTTTAAATATTTCCTTACTTCAGTGTTCGCTATAATGGAATTTGACCTGTTTTCTAGCAACCTTTGATACACTGTGGTCCTGTTTGCGTGCAGTAGAGTGTTGTGCTGTTTAAGAAGATGTACTGAAAATATCAACCCGTCCCACTGTACTTATATACCGTGGAGATACTACATACCATTCCATCTTTCACTTTTAGATTGATCTCTCTTTTATATCATTACCTCAAACACAGGAAGACTCCAGTGAATGTTCTCTAAGACATCTTGTCTCTAGGCAGTATAAAACATCAGGCTCAACTTTCTAGCTTGTCTTTTGGTAAAACTGATTTGCATCTAAGGTTTTGTGCCTTGCTTTGTAGCTCCTACCTGCACTGTGAATGGGCCACTGAGGAGCAACTTCTGAAAGACAAGAGGATCCAACAAAAAATAAAGCGCTTCAAGATAAAGCAGGCACAAAGGGCTCACTTCTTTGCAGATGTAAGTAGAGTAGATAATTCTGAATCTTAAAGTACATGTCCCGTGTACAATATTGTAGATGTACTATTCATTAAAAATTATATGGTTCAAAATACTATTTAAAAGATTTTATTTTTTCTATCTTATTATATTCTAATTCATTGTTTGAAAACAGTGAAGAAACAGTAGGGGAAAATATAGCAGCAAAAAAAATGGAAGAATGTGACACACAACAGTATCAGACAGAGAATTTGGAGTAAAAACAAAAATCTTTAGTAAAACTGTACCAGAATTTTGTCAGTTTGGTGCAGCTACAAGGTGAATGGATCACTTGAAGTTTATTCCATTGTTACTAAAATTGAATCACTTTCCCATCTGAATTAATATTTTAATCTAATAATATTAGTACATGTGCAACAAAACTGCTTATTAGATGACATAAAATGTAAAATAGGCACTTAACCATATAACTGTACAACCATATATCCTTTATAACAGCAAATTCTGCAATCACATCATAAATTTTTCTTCCTTCTAAGTAATATTTTATTTTTTTATATATTTTTCATTTATGTGATATATTGTTAGCATGATACCTTTTTATCAGTTATGGGTGTGTAGTAAGCCCGTTAGCCCAGTTTAGTTCACAGCACCTATAGAGTGTTCAGACACTTATGTTTTCATATATTTATCAAAAGTATCGCACAGTCAGATATTGTTCTGAATACACTTATTGTTTATGCACAATGTTACTATCCTTCTAAATGTTTTGTCATTTTTCAGATTTGTGTCCAGGTGGCTTGTGCTGTGTATGATATGTATACCACTTTTCTTATATCCCCTGGTAATAGTTCAGTATAGTACTTGTTTAAATATAGAAGAATATTTTCATTTTAGGGTCCAACCTTTGATTGTTGGTGTAAGTGTTCCATGTTGTCCTGGCTGGGGCAGATGATGGAGAAACTGCTAAGCGTTCCCCCCCCCCCCCCTTTTTGTCTTTCCTTTTGCATATGCCATCTCACTGTGTGTGATTGTGCACATAACTTGAATGCCATAGGGTAACTAATAATTTTCATTGTCAATCAGCAATGCTCCAGGGAAAGGTATTATGAAAAATGTACACATACTGTAAAAAAAAAAATCACTTCTATATCTCAGTGTGCTAATACCTTAAATACTAAAATATCAGAGTTGTTATTCCCTTTTACTTGGATGCAATAAATAATTAACAAGTTAGGAAATGTGTGCACATGTTCAGAGGTGTTCATTGACTTAGCTATCTAATTTGAAAGCAGGTACACTGAACTTTTTTTTGTAGTTATTTCATCTAAGAGTTGGTTATCAAATTTTTGTTAATTGAATATTTTTGTAGCAGTGAGTCTTATACAACAATAACAGCATTAAAAGAATGTAAATGAATGCATTAACAGGCTATATAAAATAATGTACTTTAACAGCAGTGTTGCCTTAATAGCTTTCATAGACAGCAGAATCAAGTACAGTGGAACCTCGGTTTGCGAGTAACTTGCTTTACGAGTGTTTTGCAAGACGAGCAAAAATTTTTTAATAAATTTTGACTTGATAAACGAGCGAGGTCTTGCAGTACGAGTAGTATGTATACGCTTTGTCTGCTGAGCGTCATGTGATCACAACTGAGCTGACAGTTCTTCTCTCTCTCTCGCTGCGGGATTGTGGGCAATCGTCTCCTATTCTCCGTCTGAGTTGGCGTGCCTCACTCATAGTCAACATCCATATGAGCATATACTGTTTACTGCAGCATTAGCATTGTGACTGTGTGTGCGCGTGCGTGTGTATGTGTGTGTGCACGCGCGCGCTCGTGTGTGTGTGTCTGTGCTCACGCGCATGTGTGTGCTGTGACGTGCGAGTCCCCGTCTGCACCCTAAAACACAAAGCTGAGTCTCAGTACTTTAGCAACACCAGCTTTATTCAGCTTGAAACAGCAACAGCGCGATTATTTATTGTAGCGGGATCTGCGCTCTCCTATACACAGACACAAGCAGGGCCCTGCGCATTTATAATGTTCCTTGTTCCTTGTATCACCCATCGACGGCAGGCACTTATAGCATGTCCGCGATCTTTTCGGATTCGCTTTTACGGCGAACTGCTACAGCACTGGGAGACTGCAATTGCTTTGGGACGCTCTTCTGCGTGTCGTCCCGTTGGGTGCAATCCCACAAGAGTTTAGAAACTCACTCACACCAGCCATGATTCTTTTCAAAGGTAAAGTGCAGGTTAATTTGTTTTATGTATTTTTACTTTATATTTTGTATTAATCATTTTTATATGAATAGTTTTGGGTTGTGGAACAAATCATATGAGTTTCCATTATTTCTTATGGGGAAATTCACTTTGATATACGAGTGCTTTGGACTACGAGCACGTTTCCGGGACGAATTATGCTCGCAAACCGAGGTTCCACTGTAATATAAAAGTTGCATGGACTCATGTCTGTTGTTAGTTGTTGGTTGTGGACAGCCAGTGACTAAGAGAAAACTCTCTTAAAGTAAAATTGTTAGCTGCTTTCGACCCATGATGAAGAGTAGTTCATTAGCTTTACTGATAAATGATAGTGTCGGAGAACTAATTGAATCATTACAATCTGTAGATAATTCAAGCTTGAGGTTTTTGTTGCAACATAAATGCTGAGTAAATGTTTGTTCACTCAATGCCTACACAGTAACAAGTACATAATTCATGTCCTCTTACATTCATTTCTAGATAAGTGTAACTACTTTTTCTGTTAAATGGTGTACTAGAGGCGAGCTTGTACATGCAATCCTCTCCCTCCATTTGACTAACTTTTATTGAGGACTAGCAAAATACCCGCTCTTCGCAGTGGAGAAGTAGTGTGTTAAAGAGGTTATGAAAAAGAAAAGGAAACATTTTAAAAATAACGTAACATGATTGTCAGTGTAATTGTGTTGTCATTGTTATGAGTGTTGCTATACACACACACACACACATAAACATATATATACATATCTACATATACACATATCTACATACATATATATACATATACACATCCACATATATATATATATATATAATATATATACACACATACATACACACACATACATACACACACATATACATATATACATATACACATACATACATACACATACATATACAGTATATATACACACACACACATACATATATACACACACATATATATATATTTACATATCTACATATATATATACACATATATATATACATATCTACACATATATACACATATATATACATATCTACATATATCTAGACATACATATATACATACATACATTGACATATATATGTATATAGTGTATATATGTGTATGTATATATATATATATCAAATCAATGTCAACCTTTTGTAGGGTCTGTCCCTGAGACTTAATTGTCATTGCGAAGCAGAGCCTTAGTGGAAATTGGAGGCGTTTGAATTGAAATGGGAGATCAGAGGGTATAACGGGGATGCGAGGAATAAAAACTCTCTCCCCTGAGCCACCGCCAGTAAAAATAGTTGCCTGAATGAGGTTCTTTTGCAGACACGTGACCTCAAGTCTCGTGCCGTCACAAAGTTTCAGTGGCTGTACGCAAATCCGCAATCGGTTTCATATTGTTTTCGTACCTTATCAATTGTGAAATGTGTTTTTTGAACAGGTTTGATTCATTGAAGTGATCACTCCTGCTGCATTCAGTCACTTCACGTGAGCCGCTCTCTTTTGTGATGTTGCGATGTCCACGGGTTTATTTAATGTTAGCTAAGACCCGGCAGTTAAAAGTTTCTCGCTACAGCAATTTTAACTCTGTCACAAAGTGATCCAAACTGTCGTTTATACCTCTTGTCTTCTCATTAAACTTGTATCTCGCGAATATGGCATTGCAAACGGCAGCGGGTCAGTTCACGTGCTTACATGGGAGGCGTGATGACGCGATATATTTTGATATATATCAAAATACCCGCGCTTCGCAGCGGCGAAGTACTGCTTTAAAATTTTTATTAATAAGAAAAGTAAACCTTTTTAAACTGAGGGAAAATGAATCAATAATTATTTCTTAAGGATCTCTTTGTATACCATGTTGTCAGTTCGCCCTTCCGGTTGTAATATGACCAAGCTGTGTGCTGAGCTTACTCTTGAGCATGAAATCTAACGTGGTTTGTGCCCTTCAGAATGAAAACAGTTTGCATTCACCTTTTTAATAAAATGCGAGCTTTTAAGCCTGAGAAATCACCCCGTAAATGCACACGTTTAATTGCACATGTGTTAATATGTATGCTTACACAGTATTAAAAGACACTCAAAAATTAAAGTCATTTACCTTCGTTCCCGCGTTTGACTCGTGCTGTAAATCTCTTCCTTGTTTTTAGTTCACATGATTACGTAGGAGGCGTGATGACGCAATACGTGACTCCGCCTCCTCCATTAGAGTATATGGACAAAAAACAGTTATGACCATTACGTGTAGAATTTCGAAATGAAACCTGCCTAACTTTTGTAAGTAAGCTGTAAGGAATGAGCCTGCCAAATTTCAGCATTCTACCTACATGGGAAGTTGGAGAATTAGTGATGAGTCAGTCAGTGAGGGCTTTGCCTTTTATTAGTATAGATCTGTTTTTATATCAGGTGATGCTGTCAGACGAGTAAAACAGGAAAATATACAATATATATAAGTTGAAGTAAGCCCTCTCAAGGTAATCTAATACATAATTGAAGCTGTAGGTTTCTCAGTTTTAAGATAGACGAGATTCATTATTTGTCAATGCTTTTCAATGGGAGGGTTTGAAATATCAAAACTTTGAACTGCATTCATGATGTTGGAATGAAAACTGAACTTTCATGAAAAATTTCCATGAAGAATAATTGTATCAAATTTCAACAATATCAGTCCATTGGGAGCAGTGTTGTTTCATGCAGATAGACAGACACAGAGACAGGACTACTTATGCATAACAATAAAAAGCTTGCTACTATATTTTATATACTACATACTATATACTGAATATGACCTAGAGTCATCTTTTGAAGTATAATACAAAAAGGTAATATCTAGTGTTTAATAAAACAAAGATTTTATTTGCCAGCTACCTACACTGAATTTCAAATAAATTACTGAAACATGTCAGAAAAAGCTTTTTAGTGTCTATCATCTGAAATATTTCCCTCAGTAGCTATCTTAAAAATATTAGAAAGGCTCAAGATTTTTGTTCTAGGTTAGAACAAGTTCTAAAAACATCTCTTTGCAGTCCACTTAGCCTTTCATACTGAAAGAATTTTTCGTTGCTTTGGTTTCCGATTACTTCCGTTTCAACAACCAGCTTGCTTTAACGATTAAGATGTTGTTTTTTTCCTTTTTGTATAATATTTTTGTCAATTTTAAATATTTTCATAATTTATCTTGTTCAGCAAATGTACACCTCTAGCTGTTTATAGTATGTATTGTGTCACAGATTACTCTCCCAGTGAACAAAGCACTTCACATAGCAAAGAGTTGTTTCAGAGACCCCATTTAACACTCTTTGCACATTTTATCTTTGTTTGGTGCATTACAGATGGAGGAGGACCCTTTCAATCCAGATTACATTGAAGTGGATCGTGTGCTAGAGGTTTCATATTGTGAAGACAGCGACACAGGAGAGGTACTAGTCTTATCACTTTTCTCATCTTAGTTTTTCAGTTTAGGAATAGACCTAATAATTGTAAATAGAAAAACCTAACCATAATTTACATTGTGTTTAATCCCACAGTCTTGTTTAAATGTGTCCGCAGTTGAGTATTTTTGATTTTAAGAATGGAGAGCTTTTTATTTTTTTAAATTTGAGTCATACTGCTGCAAATATGCATCATTGTGTAAGAAAATTCTTTTCACACGTTAGCTGTATATGTGCCAAGAAAGTAAAAAATACATTAATTTTTGAGTTTATTTGCCAACTATAAATACATACGGTATTTAAGAACCCTAAAATATCCTTGTGACGATGCGGGTTCATCTCCATGCTCCCATCGGCTGTTTGGGAGCCCTTGAACCCGTCACCGTTGGTAATGCTACCGATGAGCTAAGCAGTGAGGCAACAACATAGCAAGGGGATAGTGCAAAGTGCTTTCATTTAAAACAGAACAAAAAAAAGTGTCCAAATAAATAAGTGCAGTGCTTTATCAAATCTCTTCAATAAATAAATAATCCAATAAAATAGAAATGAAAAGTGGAGGTTAAAAACAATCCTTTAAAAACGAGGTTAAAACAATGCAGGAAGCTGTCCTTTAAAATACAATTCAGAGCCCGGTGCTTCTCTTACCTGGCGTCTCTCCTGCTTCACCCGTCTGGGCCCCGCAGCAGGCAAGAATCTATCTCTGCAGCTGACCTTCACTCTGCTCGATCGGTCTGGAGGCCTCCCAATCCCTGGTTTTGGTCGCGCACTGATCCCATACTCGAGACTTGGTTTCCTGGATGACCAGGACGCTCACATCAAGGACTTCACCACCAAGCCTCCCGGCTCCCACTGCCTTCCCAGCCTTACGCGGCCAGTCGTCCTTCACTGGTCACTCCCGTTACACAATCACTCAGCGGGAGTGACCACTACTGCTACACCCGGGTGTCGGCCCATCACCCAGGCTTCTCGTACAGCTGCATGCGAGCCTGCACTCGCTCGCTGTCCTGTACCGACTCTCTCTCTCCCCACATCCTGCTTTCTCCTGCAACCTCCGTTCCTTCTTTCTCTTTCATTTCTTTTTCATTTCCTCATTTAGCCAACTCGCGCTTCTATATATTGAGAGGGCATAGCAGCTGCGGAAAATTAGTAGCCCCAGGAACAATCACGGATGCGGGCGGTCTCTCACCTATGCACTTAGGTGAGAAACGCCCACACCGCAAATCGCCCTGAGAACTGCTGCAGCCACACAACCACCACGCCCCCTCGCTAAGCCGCGAGCGCGGTGATTATTTATTTAAAACTGGCATTTGTTAAGAGCTGTGGACCCGCTATACCACAGTCCTTGTCTGAAAATTCTGTTTATTTTATTTAGTTAAATGTATTCTTATGGAGAACACTTCTAATTTACATGTTTATATCATTTGGCCATTAAAGCATTCGAATCACGCATAATTATCCTAGACTAGCCACCCAGCTTTACTATGGCAATTAGATGTTACACCAAATTTATACCTGAGGTATATGGCAATGGTCTTCATACATGCTCTACACCCACTCATCATTTAAGTTGGGTAGAGATTGTGAGTCTTCCAAATGAGTAAGACAAGACCACAAGCAAGTAGTGTAGTTTAAGGTTTCACAACAGATTTTTTTTTACAGAATGGTGTTCTATCCAGTATCACTGAGTGAACTGGAGTATTTATAAATTCAAAACTGATTGAAATAGAAGCACAGGTGTTTCCCAGTAGGACTAGCAAAACAAATGCTTGATGCCATCACATTTTAGGTCTTTTTATGGGTGTATTTTAAATGATCGTAGTCAAGATAAGTCTGTGCAATGTACACTTCTTTTCTTTGAGTCTTAGACTTTTATTCTAAATTAACCCTTATGGCCTGTTTAGGGTACTCCAGCTCCTCAAACACTCAACACAAAGGCTTGGACACAAGTGTATAAAATAAACAAGAGGATTTATTGTGTTAAACCCTTCCCCAGAAAGCATGTCCCACAGCACAAGTCTAAAGTAGAAGGACACAGCAATTCTTTGTCTTTGCCTTCTTTCTTCCTTTCTCTCTCTTTCTCTGTCCTGGTTACTTCTGTGCCTCTTCTGATCCTCCTGGCAATCTTTGTCTTACACCTCCTAACTCTGGCTCCCTGAATGAAAGCAACAGATTTTTTAATGTTGCTCCCAGGAGTACTTCCAGTGGCCTGTTAGCATGGTCTGGAAGTAGTTCAGGGTGTGGTGGAAGCCCCACAAAGTAGGGTTCTGAAGTCCCCCTAGCACCTCCTGGTGGCACACATATAACCGAACAGGACTGAGTTGGTAAAAATCGAGTCCCATGATGCTGCGTGGGACTCCAAGGCACCGCTGCAACCCATGGGGGCTGCCAGCAAGCCATCCTGGGAAGATAATACCATGTGCACTCTCTCTCTCTCTCCTGGTACTTCCATTAATAATAATAATACATTTTATTTATATGGAATGGCAAGAGACCATCCATTAGCACTCAGTTCTGAAGCACATTAGGTCCAATTAAGGGATGCCTTACCTGTTTTGGAGATGTTCCATTGGATGTTAAATTTTAGGTCTGTTTGGTGCTAGTTTGAAGCCCACTACATTCTTATGTAATTGCTACGGATTGAAACCATTTCTCCTTTTTAGATCATTGATATTAAAGCAGCAGTCCTGTAAAATAGGCCCACTGATTTTGTATAGACTTTGTATAGATGTAAAGTGGAGGCATAATTAGGCCCTTTTCCAGGTTTATATTCCTATGACCCCATTTCCCTTAACCTCACTCTATATATATCTATATATATATCTATATATATATATATATATATATATATATATATATATATCTATATATATATATATATATATATATATATATATATATATATATATATATATATATATATATATATATATATATATAATATATATATAATATATATATCTATTACAGTAATCCCTCCTCCATCGCGGGGGTTGCGTTCCAGAGCCACCCGCGAAATAAGAAAATCCGCGAAGTACAAACCATATGTTTAAATGATTATTTTTATATTGTCATGCTTGGGTCACAGATTTGCGCAGAAACACAGGAGGTTATAGAGAGACAGGAACGTTATTCAAACACTGCAAACAAACATTTGTCTCTTTTTCAAAAGTTTAAACTGTGCTCCATGACAAGACAGAGATGACAGTTCCGTCTCACAATTAAAAGAATGCAAACATATTTTCCTCTTCAAAGGAGTGCGCGTCAGGAACAGAGTCTGTCAGAAAGACAGAGGAAAGCAAACAAATCAATAGGGCTGTTTGCTTTTAAGTATGCGAAGCACCGCGGCACAAAGCTGTTGAAGGCGGCCGCTCACACCCCCTCCGTCAGGAGCAGGGAGAGAGAGAGAGAGACAGAGTTTGTTTTTCAATCAAAAATCAATACGTGCCCTTCGAGCTTTTAAGTATGCGAAGCACCGTGCAGCATGTCCTTTCAGGAAGCAGCTGCACAAAAGATAGCAACGTGAAGATAATCTTTCAGCATTTTTAGACGAGCGTCCTTATCGTCTAGGTGTGCGAACAGCCCCCCTGCTCAATCCCCCTACGTCAGGATCAGAGAAAGTCAGCGCAAGAGAGACAGAAAAGTAAGCCGGGTAGCTTCTCAGCCATCTGCCAATAGCGTCCCTTGTATGAAATCAACTGGGCAAACCAACTGAGGAAGCATGTACCAGAAATTAAAAGACCCATTGTCCGCAGAAATCCACGAACCAGCAAAAAATCCGCGATATATATTTAAATATGCTTACATATAAAATCCGCGATGGAGTGAAGCCGCGAAAGGCGAAGCGCGATATAGCGAGGGATTACTGTGTATGTATATGTATATATATATATATATATATATATATATATATATATATATATATATATATATATATATACGTGCACACACACACACACTGGGGTTCACTATACAGTGGAACCTTGGTTCACAACCATAATTCGTTCCAAACCTCTGGTCGTAAACCGATTTGGTCGTGAACCGAAGCAATTTCCCCCATAGGATTGTATATAAATACAATTGATCCGTTCCAGACCGTACGAACTGTATGTAAATATATATTTTTTTAGTTTTTAAGCACAAATATAGTTAATTATACCATAGAATGCACAGGGTAATAATAAACTAAATGTAAAAACATTGAATAACACTGAGAAAACCTTGAACAACAGAGAAAACTAACACTGCAATAGTTCGCGCTATAGTGCTTGGAACAGCTCGCTAAAAACACTTTTTTTTTTTTATGAGTTTTAAGCACAGGAAAAAAAGTGAACATTTGAAAAATCCATAATTTAATAAACCACCAAGAAAAGTAACATTGCAACAATGCACGCTACAAACCGATCGCTGTAAACAGAACTAAAAACAAAAACAAGCCTTCTCTACCTTATGCGTCCAGTCCTCCCTATCTCGCTCGCTCGCTCGCTCGCTCGCTCTCTCTCTTGGAGCGCCTGTGTGTCTGTGTCTCTCACTAGCGCACTCCTGTGTGTGTGTGCGCCTCTCTCGCGCACGCTCCTGTGTGTGTATGCACCTGTCTCTCAGGTGTTCCTGTGTGTGCGCGCCTCTCTCTCGCGCACCTGTGTGTGCGCCTCTCTCTCGTGCGCCTGTGTGTGTCACGCTCTCTCCCTCTCGCTCGCTGCACAGGAAATGCACAGGGAGAGACTGAACATGTACAAACCGAAAGGGAAACTGGCTTATTCGTATACCGAGTGTGTGGTCGTGAACCGAGGCAAAAGTTTGGCAAACTTTTTGGTCATAAACCGATTTGTACGTGTACCGAGACGTTCATGAAACGAGGTTCCACTGTACTTATATTTTTTTCACAGTAAGCAGTTCAGTGCTCTGATAATTCCACTCCCCGAGGTTCAGGTTTTATGTTCCTTCCTATTCCTTTTTCTTCTGTGTCCAGGTTTTGTGAATATATGTCCTTGTCTCCTGTGCTGTGTTCTTGTCTTCTTTTATCTTTTTTTCATTGTTCGTTATCTAGAGTGAAACCCATGTTTGCGTTTTAATTGTAATGATTTTTGTCAAGTTTGTTACTTTTGTATCTAAAATCTAAAATCACCAACTCATACAATTTAAGTATGTGTATTATTTGTATCTGAACTCCTGCAGATACAGTATTATGTAATAGACCTTTCTGATGATATCGTGTGCTTTATGTTTTTATACAAGTCCGTAGCTTAATTTTTGTATATGGCATGCATTGGGAGCAAGTGACATTAATATCTTGGCTTTAAAGTGTCTCCTGCATTGGTAACATATTTTCCACGAGTGAATAACCTTTGAATTACTAGTTAATTATCTATATTTAGCAATGGCACAGAACAAAGCATATATAGAACACTTTCAGCAGGGCCTCCTTTCTGTAGTACTAAGTAGGTACAATTACATTTCTTTTTTCTTCCCTCCATTGTCTTAAAGTATGTATTTACAGTCACATGAAAAAGTTTGGGAACCCCTCTTAATTCTTTGGATTTTTGTTCATCATTGGCTGAGCTTTCAAAGTAGCAACTTCCTTTTAATATATGACATGCCTTATGGAAACAATAGTATTTCAGCAGTGACATTAAGTTTATTGGATTAAAAGAAAATATGCAATTTGCATCATAACAAAATTAGACAGGTGCATAATTTTGGGCACCCCAACAGAGATATTACATCAACACTTAGTTGAGCCTCCTTTTGCAAATATAACAGCCTCTAGATGCCTCCTATAGCCTTTGATGAGTGTCTGGATGGAGGTATTTTTGACCATTCTTCCATACAAAATCTCTCCAGTTCAGTTAAATTTGATGGCTGCCGAGCATGGACAGCCTGCTTCAAATCATCCCATAGATTTTCGATGATATTCAAGTCAAGGGACTGTGATGGCCATTCCAGAACATTGTACTTCTGCTTGTGCATGAATGACTTTGTAGATTTCAAACTGTGTTTTGGGTCATTGTCTTGTTGGAATATCCAACCCCTGCTTAACTTCAACTTTGTGACTGATGTTTGAACATTATCCTGAAGAATTTGTTGATATTGGGTTGAATTCATCCAACCTTCGACTTTAACAAGGGCCCCAGTCCCTGAACTAGCCACACAGCCCCACGGCATGATGGAACCTTCACCAAATGTGACAGTAGGTAGCAGGTGTTTTTCTTGGAATGCGGTGTTCTTCTTCCGCCATGCAAAGCGTTTTTTGTTATGACCAAATAACTCAATTTTTGTCTCATCAGTCCAAAGCGCTTTGTTCCAAAATGAATCTGGCTTGTCTAAATGAGCATTTGCATACAACAAGCGACTCTGTTTGTGGTGTGAGAGCAGAAAGGGCTTCTTTCTCATCACCCTGCCATACAGATGTTCTTTGTGCAAATTGCGCTGAATTGTAGAACGATGTACAGATGCACCACCTGCAGCAAGATATTCTTGCAGGTCTTTGGAGGTGATCTGTGGGTTTTCTGTAACCATTCTCACAATCTTGTACATATGCCGCTCCTGTTTTTTTCTTGGCCTGCCAGACCTAGGTTTAACAGCAACTGTGCCTGTGACCTTCCATTTCCTGATTACATTCCTTACAGTTGAAACTGACAGTTTAAACCTCTGAGATAGCTTTTTGTAGCCTACCCCTAAACAATCTTTGTTTTCAGATCTTTTGAGAGTTGCTTTGAGGATCACATGCTGTCACTCTTCAGAGGAGAGTCAAAGGGAAGCTACATTTTGCTACAGTTGTCTGTTTAACCATTTATATTCTAGCCAGTGTATCCAGTTCATGATAGCTAGGAGACTCTGTTGCTGTATGCACTGCATTGGGCGCAAGACAGGATCCAACCTAGGACTGGATAACAACCTCACATATATCCACATATCTACCTATACATCATTCTAACGTAAAATTTTATTTAATTGATATTTCAGAATTTCAACTTTGGCCAGACATCTGTTAATATGTTAAAGCACAAGGCAAAACTCTCCAATCATGTGACATACAGTGTGTTGATGGAAGCACATAACCCAATAGACTAGCTGCAGACCTCCAGAGCTACGTTCCCTTGAGGAGGTTGTCGCTTTATATTATACGTCAGTGATAACACCTGGTTACACTATGATTAAGATCAGGGTTGGAGGAGGGTTATCTGAAGTCAATTAAACCAAGTGACAAAAATCTGCAATCCAATTGGCTGTCCAGCAGAGCTACTGAATTGCTAGATGCGGAAGTCTGCAGCTGGACCCATCTTGCATAATCTCAGAGATTAATTAACTAGTACAACAACTAAAATGGCAGTGAAGCACATATAAGCATATATTGGAACACTAGTGGAATGAATACCTTTTCTAGTTGCGACTAATTTCTGTCCTTATAGCCAGTCCAATTCAGTGACTAATTTTTCAGTAACATAAAGCATGAGCAGTAGTCTTATTACTTATGTGAAGTAGCTTGGAAACACCAGAACAATAGTAATGTTAAATTAACAAGATTGATTTCACAAGGGTGTCTTAAAGGTGAGACAAATCTAAGTAGAAGGGAAAAAAATTGGAAAATGTAAACATCAGGTGTGATGTTTTAAATTTTTAATTATTTTGACTTGTCCATTAACTATTACTTTTCATAAGTGTTGTTAACCAGTTTCTGTCTCCCACATATAAAGCTGTAAACATACATTTCATTACTACAAATGTTACAAATTGGACAATATGATATTTTTTGTTTGGTTATTGAAGAGACTATGAATGTCAGTGTATAAATTTGGTGCGTTCACATGTTAAGATAAATCTAATAGTCCAAGATGATCATACACCCTATGCTAACATCCCCCCCAGAAAGAATCCCCATCTCTGTCACAAATGAAATTCAAGCCCTGGTCACGTGAAGCACTGATTCTGCAGAGTTGTATATTGCATTGAACAATCACCAAAGTGGCTGACTGTAAATTATTTGATTGTAAATTTGTGCCTTTGACAAGTCCAGGATGATACTGTGATACTAGAAAAGAGAGAAATTTCTTTATTGCTATTGCTAAAGTGTCCTCTAAAATCTTGATATCACTGTTCAGTAAAGAAATTGGTCTGTAGGATGCACACTCTTGACAAGTTTTTTATTCTCATTTGGAGAAGAAAAAACAGTAATTGACGCCTGGTGCTATGTTTGTGGTCGTATGTAATTTCACATAATGATTTTTAAAAGATTCTGCTGGAAAGCCATCTTGTCTTGTTGCTTTCCTGCTTTAATAGCATATGTTCATACTGCTCCTCTATATGCTGCGCCTTGAGCTATGGCATTTTTACTTTATTTAATTTATATTTTATCCTCGAATAAATGTTCATACTCTAAAAATAAAATATTCTAATTTTGTATACCAAGTTTAGAAGATTATCATTTTTTTGATTTTCTATTGTCATTTCTTTAATCTAACCAGTATCTCCACTTGATCTGTTTTTATTCAGTACTGAATTTGTTGTCATTTACATTTATGCAGTTCATAGATCAATTTCTACTTGCCTTTTCCCTGACAGCAGGAATTTTCTCAGTCTTTTTTCCTAGCTCTACTGCCTCCTCCTATTTTTTTAAAATTTTACATGATCATATTATTTAAGCCTTTCATCTGTCTCAGTATCCCTTCCATATTATCTCAGTTCGAGTTATTGACACCAAATTCTGGATTCAGTGAGCAATTCAGGGTCCTTTTCTCCCTGTTGGTACTTCCTTGTTTATTTTTATTCTGTTCAATTCATTCTCATTAGGCACACTTCAACTTAAGAATTCAAATGTAATTATAAATATACTTCATCCATCCATTTTCCAACCCGCTGAATCCGAACACAGGGTCACGGGGGTCTGCTGGAGCCAATCCCAGCCAACACAGGGCACAAGGCAGGAACCAATCCCGGGCAGGGTGCCAACCCACCGCAGGACAATCAAGTAATATATAGAAAGAAATATGTATACGTGTATCTGATATATACTGTACAGCTGTCCAATGTCAGACAC
Source organism: Erpetoichthys calabaricus (assembly GCF_900747795.2). Classification (NCBI taxonomy): domain Eukaryota; kingdom Metazoa; phylum Chordata; class Cladistia; order Polypteriformes; family Polypteridae; genus Erpetoichthys; species Erpetoichthys calabaricus. The sequence continues at coordinate 35,694,747 of NC_041402.2, forward strand.
ATTTTGAAACAAATCACTCCACAGGCAGACGGCAACAATCTTTAAACATCTGAAAATAAGTCCTTTATTTGTGGCTAAATATCCTATCAAAACAAAGAGAAAGGAAAAGGGAAAATTTAGTAAGCACTAAAGAAAACAGTTTCTATAATTGGTAAAACAAAATAACATTATTGGCAGGAGAACCAGTAAGAGTATACTGTGATTACGTAGTGAGCCTTTAGCATTGATTTAAATGCTAAAACTGATGGGGCTTCTCTGATATTAGTAGGTAAATCATTCCAGTGCTTGAGCACTGTATAGCTAAAGGGAGTATCACCAACACTACTTTTGTTGATCCTTAGAAGTTTAACCAGCCCACCTGAGAGGTACCCCCTGGATTAGAGACTTTAGTGAGATATTTTTATTTGAAAAGCTTATGAAATGATTTAAGAGCTGTTATGTGGTCATACTTTTTCATGCCGGCTTTTTAAATATCGTAACTGTTTTAAATAAATATTTCATGCCTTAATCTTTCTTACGAGATATAATAGTTTTAATGCATAGACAGCTGATTTATATTATTTCTAGGTTTTTGCTTTTTACCATGTTAATCTTGCAATACTATTATTATCTAAATATATCTGCTTTGGTTCTGAATACATTATTTATTTGTACTGTAGGTGGGTAGGAAATCAAAAATAATCAAATAATGATCTTGAAACATGACTACAGGATAGAAAAATCTGAGTGTGAATGCTTGTAATTAATTAAAGTACAATTAAGAGAACATAATGTTTGGAGAAATCAAACACAATTATTAAGGAATAAGAACATTTTTCTGAGTATGTCAGTTTTCACATCAAAGTAAATACTAAAGTTACTCACTTCTACTATACAGTAATACTATACACTTAATAGTCCTTTTTTTAGTAAAGCAGCACTTGGTCAATATGCATATTTTATTGGTTTGTCTTTTACCTGATCATCTGCTTTAAGTTTATTTCAGATAGGAGTATCAACAATTTCTGTCAATGAAACACTTGTTAACAAATATTTAAATAATTAGGCTAGTGAAAGTAAATCCTAGTTAGTTCTACGAAAATACTTTTTGCGTGACCTACAAATTGATCATTAGAATAAATGTCAGATTATTGGATTTTCAGTCATTTCTTCAGTATTTTAGGGTTTTAGGACTACTTAATCATTATCAGGTTATCCCACATTTTGGGGATCAGGCCGATTAAATTAATGAAATTTTCATTTTTCAAGAGAGTAAAAGATAAACCATCAATCTCAATTAAAGTCATTCATTTAAACTTGTTGAAACACTTTCCTGATTACTCTCCCCCCAGTTTGTTTGAGGCATTATCTCTTCACCACAGCAATCTCCCTCAGACTTTGAGGCCTGTTCAGGACAGCACATTCATTAATAGTGTTCCTTTTTTCTAACGGTCAAGTTTCCACCAAATGTCATATCCAGCTTCATATTAATCATATATCCTTGACAAAGGATACATGCTTATAAATCTGTATTTCATAATATGCCTTCCTTCTCTTGATCTTTCTTTAGCCCATAATTTATTATTTAGTGAAGTGGTGCTCTTTGCCTTATGAAGACAGCACATGGGAGCTCAAGGAGGATGTAGATCAGAGCAAAATTGAGGAATTTGAGCTTTTGCAAACAGCCCAACCAGACACAAGGAGGATAGTAAGTCTTTTCTGTTTCTGCTGTTCTCATTACAACACTATATGACAACTGATAACAAATGTATTTTTTATTTACTTGTTTATTTTTTAAATCCAAGGAGCGGCCCCCAGCCAATATGTGGAAGAAAATTGAGCGATCCAGAGAATATCGGAATGGTAATCGACTCAGGGACTACCAGCTGGAAGGAGTAAATTGGCTTCTCTTTAACTGGTACAACAGGTAATTCTTTATATTTATGAAGCTTCCCTTTTTATTACTTGTAGCTTCATTGCCTAACTTAGCACTGACTTAACGCTTTCATATTTAAGATATTGAAGTAAGAATTCCCCCATAAAGCTTTGGTTTAGTTTTTTCTACTACTTTTGGTTACTTTTCTGCTTAGGAATCATTTGGATTTTATAAATTTAACATATTAGTTATCAATAATCATGGTACATCAATTGGATTACTTTGTGTTATATTGCTCCTAATATTATGTTTAAATAAATGACATTCTAGAATGTTGTTCAGTTTGCCTAATATTTTTTCTAATGATGTATTTCTAACTTCCTTGAAATATTTTGTGCTTCTCTGTTAATAGCAGTATATAGACAATTTAATAGCATGCATTTCTAATTATTATGTTATGTTAAAGGCAAAACTGTATTCTTGCTGATGAAATGGGTCTTGGAAAGACTATTCAGTCCATCACATTCCTTGAAGAAATTTATCTAACTGGTGTCCGGAGGCCCTTTCTCATCATCGCTCCACTTTCTACTATTGCCAACTGGGAACGAGAATTTCGCACATGGACTGACTTGAATGTTATTGTATATCATGGCAGCATGGTCAGTCGGCAAATGCTTCAGCAGTATGAAATGTACTTCAGGGATTCACAGGTGCATATTTTTTTTAATAGGTGATTTTTTTCCACAGTATAAAATGAAAATCTCTTTTCCTTCTTCTTTAAGCATGGTGCAATTTCTATATTAAAATACAGGTTTTTGGCAAAAGGCTACACAGTTGTGACATTTGGGTCGAGTGACTTTAACAAATCTAAAAATTGTAACTGTAGTACCTTTTGTACATTACCTGAGAAGTCCTTGCCTCTTTGTCTAATCTAGTTTCACAACACTGTATGTCACAGTTAACCTCCATGGCAGTTTAACATGTAACTGTTTTCTGGATTAGAAAAAAACATTCAGCCAAGTTTTCTTATTCTTTAAAAAATTATCCACTGATGAGATATAAGTTAGATAAAAACTGCGAATTTGTGTATTTGTTTTCAAAATATTGTTTGCTAATTAAAGTTAAGCAATCCTTTGTGAAAAATTGGTGTCAAACTTCTGAAGGTGCAATCCATGTGTCACAAACTCCAAAAATCTCACAAAATACATTATATGTAATGAGATCTCTGACAGCACCAATACTTGTAGAATGTGTAATGTCTGAAAGTGAAGTGCTGAAGTCTTTACCATCTAACATAATAATTTGACAGGGCCGCATTATCCGTGGAGCCTACAAATTCCAAGCCATCATCACCACATTCGAGATGATTCTAGGTGGCTGTCCAGAATTAAATGCCATTGAATGGCGCTGTGTCATCATTGATGAAGCACATCGGCTCAAAAACAAAAACTGCAAACTACTGGAGGGATTTAAGCTCATGAACCTGGTAAGGTATATGTATACACATAAGTGAATGCTGTCTTTTGGAAATAGGTATTTTGTATCTATTGTGTTTATAATACACATAGGAGAAAATCTTAAATGTATTTGGCTGTTCAATTTGAGTTCAAGCAAGGCAGAAAAAGAAGAAAATTAAAATAGCCACTCAATTCTGTGACATTAAAGCTGAAAAATTATTATACAATGAAATTCTGATAATCCAAAGTAGCTATTTGGGCATAATACTCTAATTATTTAACATTGTATTTATTAGTTTGTAAAGGCTGGAGCTGCAACTAATGACTGCAGTATTCCCCCAGAAAATTCTGATTAGTGAGTAGTATTGATCCACCCAGGGTTGCAGAGATAGCGGCCCCTAGTAACCCAACGACTTTTACTTGTGTGGTATGTCAGTCTTGCTGACCCCAGTGGCTGACCTCGTCATCAGACCATGTCAATTTAAACTACTAAAAATTGTTGGCTATCACAGTTAATGGAAAGGTGCCAGGCCTCTTAGCACAGTTGTGCTTGCCTCTTTTTTTACAGCCAATAACGTGCTTCCAGAATGAGCCAGCACTGTAGAAAGGGTTAATGAGTACATTGAATTCATCTGCAATCTCTGCCCTTTTTTTCCATTATGACATGGTATGTAAAACACAGGATATCACACAGACGAGCTTCACTTCTGTTTGAGTTCTTAAATTCTTGCATTCTTTATTCCTTGTCACTGCATTTATATAAATTGTACCTCATGCATACAGAACCTGCCCCTAAGACTAAAGACAAAGCTTAAAATAATAGATTATTCTTCAGAATTGACTATACAGTGCATCCAGAAAGTATTCACAGCGCATCACTTTTTCCACATTTTGTTATTTTTCAGCCTTATTCCAAAATGGATTAAATTCATTTTTTTCCTCAAAATTCTACACACAACACCCCATAATGACAATGTGAAAAAAGTTTACTTGAGGTTTTTGCAAATTTATTAAAAATAAAAAAACTGAGAAATCACATGTACATAAGTATTCACAGCCTTTGCTCAATACTTTGTCGATGCAATTTTGGCAGCAATTACAGCCTCAAGTCTTTATGAATATGATGCCACAAGCTTGGCACACCTATCCTTGGCCAGTTTCACCCATTCCTCTTTGCAACACCTCTCAAGCTCCATCAGGTTGGATGAGAAGCGTCGGTGCACAGCCATTTTAAGATCTCTCCAGAGATGTTCAATCGGATTCAAGTCTGGGCTCTGGCTGGGCCACTCAAGGACATTCACAGAGTTGTCCTGAAGCCACTCCTTTGATATCTTGGCTGTGTGCTTAGGGTTGTTGTCCTGCTGAAAGATGAACCGTCGCCCCAGTCTGAGGTCAAGAGCGCTGTGGAGCAGGTTTTCATCCAGGATGTCTCTGTACATTGCTGCAGTCATCTTACCCTTTATCCTGACTAGTCTCCCAGTCCCTGCCACTGAAAAACATCCCCACAGCATGATGCTGCTGCCACCATCATGCTTCACTGTAAGGATGGTATTGGCCTGGTGATGAGCGGTGCCTGGTTTCCTCCAAACGTGACGCCCGGCATTCACACCAAAGAGTTCAATCTTTGTCTCATCAGACCACAGAATTTTCTTTATCATGGTCTGAGAGTTCTTCAGGTGCCTTTTGGCAAACTCCAGGCGGGCTGCCATGTGCCTTTTACTAAGGAGTGGCTTCCGTCTGGCCACTCTACCATACGTTCCTGATTGGTGGATTGCTGCAGAGATGGTTGTCCTTCTGGAAGGTTCTCCTCTCTCCACAGAGGACCTCTGGAGCTCTGACAGAGTGACCATCGGGTTCTTGGTCACCTCCCTGACTAAGGCCCTACTCCCCCGATCGCTCAGTTTAGATGGCCGGCCAGCTCTAGGAAGAGTCCTGGTGGTTTCGGAGGCCACTGTGCTCATTGGGACCTTCAAAGCAGCAGAAATTTTTCTGTAACCTTCCCCAGATTTGTGCCTTGAGACAATCCTGTCTCGGAGGTCTACAGACAATTCCTTTGACTTCATGCTTGGTTTGTGCTTTGACATGAACTGTCAACTGTGGGACCTTTATATAGACAGGTGTGTGCCTTTCCAAATCATGTCCAATCAACTGAATTTACCACAGGTGGACTCCAATTAAGCTGCAGAAACATCTCAAGGATGATCAGGGGAAACAGGATGCACCTGAGCTCAATTTTGAACTTCATGGCAAAGGCTGTGAATACTTATGTACATGTGCTTTCTCAATTCTTTTATTTTTAATATATTTGCAAAAACCTCAAGTAAACTTTTTTCACGTTGTCATTATGGGGTGTTGTGTGTAGAATTCTGAGGAAAAACATTAATTTAATCCATTTTGGAATAAGGCTGTAACATAACAAAATGTGGAAAAAGTGATGCGCTGTGAATACTTTCCGGATGCACCGTATACTAAGCATAAAAGAGAATGTGAATATTGTTGCGGTAGGCCTGTGAGCCATTGCAACTGCAAGAACTCACTATAGCCATTCTATTGCAAAAGAAAAGACCACATGCAGTGGCATGCAAAAGTTTGGGTACCCTTGCTTAAAATGTCTGTTACTGTGAATAGTTAAGTGAGCAGAATTTGAACTGATCAGTAAAAGACATAAAGTTAAAATGACACATTTCTTTTTAGCATTTAACATAAGATTAGCATTTTGCTCTTGTTTTGTACAATTATACTGTGAAAAACAGAAAGGAGCACCATGCAGAAGTTTGAGCAAACTAACATATTCAGATTCAGATACCTTTTCATAAGGTCTGAACCCTTTATTAGCTTGTTAGGGCTATGGCTTGTTCACATTCATTGTTAAGAAACCCCCAGGTGATGCAAATTGCCAAAGCTTTATAAATTCTGACTCCTTAAAACTTGTCCCAACATTCAGCAGCCATGGGCTCCTCTAAGCAGCTGCATAGCACTCTTATAAATAAAATAATGTTCGAAAAGTAGGAGAAGGCTACAAGAAGATAGCAAAGTGTTTTCAGGTAGCTGTTTCCTCAGTTTGTAATGTTATTATGAAATAACAGTTAACAGGAATGGTGGAGGTTAAGATGAGGTCTGTAAGTGCAAGAAAACTTTCTGAAAGAACTGCTCATTGGAGTGCTACAAAGGCAAATAAACCATCCCATTTGACTGGAAAAGACATTCATGAAGATTTAGCAGACTCTGGAGTGGTGGTGCACTGTTCTACTGTGCAGCAACACCTGAACAAAATATGACCTTCATGGTAGAGTCAGTAGAAGAAAACTCTTCCTGCATCCTAGCTACAAAATTCAGTGCATGTAGTTTTTAAATAAACTTCTAAGCAAGCCTGATGAATTTGGAAACAACTCCTATGGGCAAAAGTCAAACAGAACAGAATTTTTTGAAGTCATACAGAACAGAAGTCAACAGAACTTTTTGGCCACAATGTACAAAGGTGTGTTTGGAGAAAAAAGGGTGCCGAATTTCAGGAAAAGAACACATCTCCAGCTATTAAGCATGGGCTTGGATCAATCAGGCGTTTGGCTTATGTTGCAGCCAGTGGCACAGGGAACATGTCATTGGTAGAGTGAAAAATGGATTCAAATAAATACCAGCAAATTCTGGAAGCAAGGTTGAAGTAGAATGGGTCCTACAACAAGATAATGATCCAAATCACACCTTAAAATCTACAGTGGAATACCGCAAGAGTTACAAGCTGATGGTTTTTCCACAGGCCTCATAGTCCCTGACCTAAACATCACTGAAAATCTCTGGATAGATCTTCAAAGAATAATGCATGCAAGCTGGCCCAAGAATTTTGCGGAATTAAATGCCTTTTGAAAGCGCAAAAATACCCCAAGTAAGAACTGAAAGACTCTTAGCTGGTTACAAAAGCATTTATAAGCTGTGATACATGCCAAAAGGGGTCTTACTAAGTACTGACCATGTTGGGCGCCCAAACTTTAGGTTAAGGCCCTTTTCATTTGTTTGATATTTTGTAGCTGTGAATGAGGGAAATAATAATGCTTAAACTATTAAATAAATGTGTCATCTTTAACTTTATGCCTTTTGGTGTTCAGTTCATCTTCTACTCACTTAACTATTCACAGTAACAGACATTTTAAGCAAAGGTGCCCAAACCTTTGCTTGCCACTGTAAGGTCTATGCACTCACTTAAAATAATAACACTCAAATCAAAAATCAGGAATCAAAATCAAATTTCACTTATAAAAAATATTGAATATATGAATTAATTATTTCCATTGAGATCACTGAGCAGTACACTCACTAATTTCGTTGGCAGGGAAAATTTTGGACAAGTATGCTAATCGATTAGTTGGTTGATTACTACTTCAAATAACTGATCAATCAGGGGTTTTAAATAATGCACTGTTTGTGCAACAGGTGAGTTTCACACATTCCAAGCCTACAGCATCAAATACCTACCATCAGCTTTTATTAAAAAAGTATTCTCCATAAGTTTTGCATGTTTTTGATAACTTGAATTCTTCACTGTTAGATAAGGATTTTGAGCTGACACAAGAAGCAGAAGAAAGTGACATTGAGAGTGCTGATGGGTTATCCCCAAATCTATTACCCTGTGTGTTTTCTTTTCAGGTACTCTCACATCACAATTTTTCTCCAATAACAAGTGAGCTCTTTTTAGCAGATCTTAGAAGACAGGAATATCTTACCATATTTGAAGTTAAAAGGACTCTAGATTTTTTAGTTATTTGGTCTTCAGCCCTCCACCATACTTACATTTTACTCCATATTACAAAATGTGATCTCTTCCTCATGGACAATGAAGTTACATACATAATATGAAACAAAGCAATTAATTGATAAACAAAATAGTTGCCAAAGAGTTTTTCTATCTTCAATGGTCCTAGTAAAATGCAAGCATTCGATAATTTACTTAGTGTGAACTCCCTTAAGGCTAACATCACACTACATTCATTTTTCATTGGTTTTCATCAGTTGCTTTCATTGACATAATCTTACCAAGTAGCAGACAGTTAAGGCACATTCCTTTGGCCTCCAGCCATGTACCATTGACATCTCCAACAATTAAGTCTAAGCATTCTATGAAAAAAAAATGTGAATACTGTATTAGTGAAGCATTGCAATTCATTTTTAGCTAATATATGTTTGTGTATATTGCAAAAAAATCATGCATCAATATGACATCATCCTTTAAAAAGGATTGTTTTCTAAAGCATTGTTTACTAAAATATTCTCTTCCAGGATATTGATTGTGGTTATATTGTGGAACACAACAAAACTTTACAAATAAACAATGGTGTGAGATATTTTAGGTAATGCTCCTCTCTGCATATAAAGCATGGCTACCAGGTTTGCAAAGCTGGTAGTCCAGCAGACTACTGTATGCATTTGCAATTTGTCCACACTGATTTGTATCTATTTGTGTTTTGCAGTGTAATGCATCTGGTTATGTGCTCACCTTTCATCAGCCTCATTTACGTTTGGCTTGGGTATGAGGCACATTATTCAAATAGTAAACTCATTGTCTCCTCAGTGATTGAATAATATAAATAAAAACCTTGACTTCTGTAATCATTATTCAAATCAAGAACACATCATTTTATCCATTATATGTTTATATAATTGAATGTTCTGGTAATTATTGCAGAAAAAAGCAATAACAGTATGAATGGAATCATTAACACTGAAAGCCATTTCAAGTTCAATTTTTTGTTGTTTTTATGGAAAAACCCATTTGGTTAAATAAAATGCTAGCTGTAATCAGATGCCCAATATCATTACCAATTTCTTAAACAAAAGAATACTAAAATTAATTTTTCAAGGGGAAAAAAACATCTCATTTGAGAACTTTTTGTGGTTTGCTAAGTGTACATTTTGTCACTCTTGGGTCAAAGATTTGCACAGAGACACGGGAGGTTGTAGAAAAAAAAGGAACTTTATTCAAAGCACTGCAAGCAAACATTTGTCTCTTTTCAAAAGTTTAAACGTGCTCCATGACAAGTCAGAGATGACAGTTCCGCCAGGAGCAGAGCATGTCAGAGAGAGAGAGAGAGAAGCAAAACAATCAATTCCAAAACTGACAGGCGCTGTACAAGGCTTTTAAGTAAGCAGAGTACCTCACGTGTTATGGCGCAAGTAAGAAGGGTAAGGAGCAATGTGAAGATAGACTGTTAGCTGTTTCAGAGGTTTTCCCAGGGGCGTCTGTCCTCTGAGGGTGCGATCAGCGCTCCAGCTTACAATTTGGATATAAAATGAAACCTGTCAATGAATTATATAGTTTACTTTGCAGTTGGGCAAAGTAAAGTATAAAACAGTATAATTTGAAGAAGATGTAGCTGAAGGAGAGTTATCAGATTATTAACCTCCCTATACCTTTTTAACACAATTTACAATTTTTCCTGAAACTGTTGTATATGTTAATTGCAGGAACACAAGGTTCTCTTAACTGGGACTCCATTGCAAAATACTGTGGAAGAGCTCTTCAGTCTCCTGCACTTCCTTGAGCCAGTCCGTTTTCCTTCAGAGTCAACATTCATGCAAGAGTTTGGGGACCTGAAGACAGAAGAGCAGGTAGTTCATAAGAATGGTGGGGTAACCACCTCTATCATGTCAGGATGACTGAAAGGACATTGGAAGTGTCATATTCTGTAGTAGAATGCCAATTATCCTAACTAATTTGGACCAGGGTTGGTTCTGTTAATCAAATTAGTTTGGATAATCAAACATGATAATACCCAGTTTATGTGCAACAAACTGATATTAGGCCTACAGTTAAATTATTGTATGCAAGGTTATTACTACTGTGGAGTATTTTCAAATATGAATTACTATAAAAATTAATTGATGTAGGAAATGGTTTGTAAACCATAACCAAAATGATTTAAAGGAGCAATGTATACCCTGTACTTATTTTGAACTTACCCAATTGTTTTACTTGATATCAACTCCAAATCACACTTTTTTTACATGAACAGAAATAAGTAAACAATACATAATCGCAGTTATCTCCATAGAACTTAATTCAGACTTTCGCTCACACCGTGCCATTGTAGCTTCTAACAATTACCACATATATTTTTCATCACATCATTTTCTTTATTACAAAACCATGGGAAAAATAATTTTGCTGCAGAGTATGAAGGGGGTGGGTTGCAAGTAAAGAGCACATACCTGAATGTATGTACTTCTTCTTTGCTAAAATCCATTGGCCTGAGTGTGTGGCTGCTGACAAGCCTCTGGAAGGTTCTTGGGTTAGCTTACAAAGTTGGGGAAAGTGAGTGCAGCTGGTGTTACTACTGACCTGAAATGATTTGTGCAAAGCAGAACCAGTGGCATGAATGTGCATGAAGGCAGTGTGTTAGGCAGATGACAGAGTATGGAGCCACATGGAAGACTGGACGTTGTTTCAGGGCTGTGCTGCAGAATAGTTCTTTGTAAAGAATAGTCCTTGCTTTTTAACCCTAAATAACATTAAAAACACTTCATAAAATCGTTTTAGTTGGTTTTGCATTTCACAACATCAAAATTCTATACAAAACAGCATTTGAGGCGACTTTGTGAAACTGTGTTAAACAAAACTCTGCTCACTAGCAATATACGTACTATACAGTATACATAATAGATACATATACAGCATATTCATTGTATTCGAATAAATATTCAAAAATAGATGTATTAAGCAGCAGGACTTCAGTGTAACAGCCAGTACACTAAAAGTAGATACTGTCATTTTTTTTCTGTTTTTATTTTGCTTGAATTTTGTAATGCTGATGGCAGTGGCATGGTGAATTCTGATGTGTATTGAAACATATCTGCTGAAGTTCTGGTAAATGCCTCCAAACACATTGGGTGGTGTTTCATCCTACAACAAAATAATGATCCCAAACTTACTGCTGATGCAGAAGAGGAATTTTTCAATGCTAAAGAATGGAAATTTCTTGAATGGCCAAGCCAGTCAATGGATTTAAATCCAATTAAGAAGAAACTTAACCTGGAGCTGATGACGACTGCATTAGAGGTTTGGCAGAACATCACCAGAGCACCAGCTTTTATTAAATATAAAAAAAAAAGTGTCCAAAGTGCAGTGCAAAAAAGATCATCCATAAATAAACAGTTCAATACAATCTAAGGACTCAGCTTATCACATCATTGTATGCATGGGATATGCAACAGAATCCTAAATGTAACTGATTTAATATGCCATCTGTTGCTATTCTATTGGGGGGGGGGGGGGATTAGGGTGACCAATGACAATTCTGCAATGTGCACTTTAGTCACATCTGCATTGTTTATAATTTTAAACCATGGAGCAGAGGGATATATCAAAGACAAATTAGTTTATTAACTCACTCATCAACAAAAATACTCTGGCTTAGTTAAAAAGCTGAATTTTGGCGTTTTGGTACAGTACATCTAGGCCAGTAGGTACGGAGTCGGAAAGAACATTTCAATAAATCAATATTTAAGGGTGAAAAGCTAAACACACCAACATCTCATAAACACTTTTGACTAATTTCATTAAAATTTGGTGACATTATAGAAAAAAATACCAGCCCTCTTCAATCCCTGTCACAAGCCAGGAGTGACGGCATGCCAAGCTTGGTCAGTTTAAATGCTTGTACAGCTTAGTAAAGTGGTTCCCCATGAACAGTCCATAGAGGAGGTGGACAATCAACATAGTTCATGATATTGTTTTTTTTTTATATAAAAATGTTTAAAAGTTCAGTTTGTTGCATAGGGCATTTAAATGTGCAGCCAGTAATCATCAAAAGTTGTGTGTAGTAAGTTAAAGGAAATCACGGTTAAGTGTATTTTGCTTTAGATCTAAACTCTCTAAAACTTAGTAATGGTTCAAGATTACAGAATATAATTAAAGCTATTATTTTTAAAGGATGTACTACAGGGTGAAATTATTATTTACACCCGGAATTCCCATTATTCGTAGTAATTACCTGTTTGAATTCAAAGAGATAAAGTTTCCTTTAAAATTGTGTTTTGCAATGACATTAACAAAAGCCAAGTCACTAGAGAAAGCAAGAACTGATCCAAGAGAGGAATGTTTTACTCTTGTGCAATTGTATGTAGCATGTTCAAGAGTAACAAGCTCCAGTGAACTAATAATTTTAGCCTCGATTTGGGGGACTACAACAACAAAATTATTGCATACAGTAAAGTACTCCATTACTCACATAATACTTCCCATACATCCAATTAGCTGACAGCAACATAATTGAGGCTCCTTGTCTTAGTAAATTTCCCAAGCAAAGCCAAGTAACACAGCTAGATTTTATATAAGATGACAGGCCATTAGAGTGTATAGTTACACACACATCCGCTTTAGATGGTTGGGCAGTGAAAGAAGAGCAGTCTTCTGAGAAACCCCTAAAACCCTACATGCAGGACTAATGTAACCTTTTACAAAAGCCACCCACCTGAAAATTCAACACCAGAAAATAATTACTCATTGCATCACACTACTGCTTTGTGGTTTCCTTACATTTTTGCTAAAATTTACTCAATCATTTTTTCTGGTATTTATTAAAGTGGTTTATTTTAAAGCAACATTCACAACATTATTTTGATAATTTTAAATACTTTTTAATCTATTACTTTGCTATATAAAAAGATATAAAATCCAGAAAGGAACAGTTGTCCTGCTGGCTTAGGTCAGCAAAATTGTGATTTTACTTCTTTCTAATAGACCCTTGGATCTCATCCACAAAGGCCATTATGATCAACAGATAACAGTGAAAAGTAAAAGTACTATTTCTTGACTGAAACTTTTTTTACCAAGTTTTAACCAAAACTATTAATGTCAATTTTTTCCGTGTAGATATAAATATTTATCTGTAAATGGTGGTTTAGTATGTAACTATATTACACTTGTAAATCATTGTCAGTTCTTTGAGATTGTTCTCGGTGTAGATCACTGCATACGAATAAAAACAGATTAATAAGGAAGGGCGGGTCAGGGCAGGGGTGCTTTGGTGTGTCTCCACTTAATATTCCTTATATTAAGGAATATTATTCCTTTACACGTGTTGCTAACATTGACCAGTGCTCTTCATTGCTAATATCTTAATTATGTCTAGCGCTATATGTATGTGTTTAGATGCGTCTTAGGCTTTTGACACACATTTTAATTTAATTTGCAAAAAATCTCTTGTATGTAGCACATTTATGCAGTGATTTGTTTAAAAAGAATATTGGCTCCAATATTGACTTAGAAAAGACAAAAATTAGACACAAGCTCTGTAGATCCGTTATGTTTCTTCTTGCTTTTTGCAGGTTCAGAAGCTACAGGCCATCCTAAAGCCAATGATGCTCCGGCGCTTGAAAGAAGATGTAGAAAAGAAGCTTGCACCTAAGGAGGAGACCATTATTGAGGTTGAACTGACCAACATTCAGAAGAAATATTATCGGGCAATCTTGGAGAAAAACTTTTCCTTCCTGACTAAAGGCGCCGGTCAAGCTAATGTGCCCAATCTTGTCAACACTATGATGGAGTTGCGCAAATGTTGTAATCACCCATACCTTATAAAGGGTGCGCCATGTAAATTCATTCTGTCTTACCTGTTACCTCTTTGTTGCCAGCAAAAACATATAAGGCTAGGAGAGTGTAACTTCAATAGTTTAGTGCAAAATAAGAACCCAGATAGAAGTTTTTAAAGCTTACATTCTGCAAAAGCTTAAAACATAACATCCTACATGCCATACAGCCACAACAACAGTAGTATCGGTAAATACACCCCAGTACTGCACCACACTTATTCACATATTCTTGTTCTATTCTCACCTGATGCGTGCCTTACATTCTGTTAATTTGAAAACCATTCTTCAACATTGTTAACATAACATTTGTCAGTTTTTCTCAAACAACCTCTTAGTTGCAGAAGTCTGGAGCTTATCCTGGCAGCACTGTGTACAAGGCATTAGTTCATCACAGGGGCCATTCATAATGGCTAATTTAGAAATACCAGTTTACCTAATCTGAACTACTTTACAGATGTTAGAGGAAAGCCTGGATCGTTGCTAAAATGATCTTTCAAGCCATATAACTTCATGTCATTCTTAGAGGGATAGTCATGCATATTATTTGTGTGAATTATTGTAAATTACTTGAGTGATTTACTGGACAAGAGCAGGTCTACTCAGAAAAAAACTGTGCTAGAATTGGATATGTACACTGGATTAAATACTTCTGTTTATGGCTTTTTCAGGTGCCGAAGAGAAGATTTTGGAAGAGTTCAAAGATACATACAGTCCTGCCTCCTCTGACTTTCATCTGCAGGCAATGATCCAGTCTGCTGGAAAATTAGTTCTCATTGACAAGCTGCTTCCCAAGATGAAGGATGGGGGCCACAAAGTTCTGATTTTTTCCCAAATGGTTCGATGCTTGGATATCCTTGAGGACTATCTCATACAAAGAAGGTAATAGTGTTTTACTTATTATAATGTATGTAAGACCTATGCCTAAAACAGTCAGGAAAATAAAGTTAGTAGATCGATGGTTTCAATTTTGTGAAGAAAATAATCTAAAAATAATTTACATTTTTTTACATTGCTTTCTGCTTTTCTCAGATGTATTATATATTACATAATATATAAGTGTAAAAATAATACATAACTGTGTGGATCACCAGGCTAGCACTGCCAGCTTTACCTGACACCGAAACTTGTGGGACACAAGTGCAAGGCACACAATGATTTTTATTTTTTCTTTTCACTTGTGGAAAACGTCTTCCCCGTCTACCCCATGCACTGCAACACAGTCCAAGCACAGCACAATGCACAAACAATAAGTCTTCCTCTTTCTTTTACTTCTCCTCCACTCCTCAGGTCAAGCTTCGTCCTCCTCCTCCCGACTCTGGCTCCCCGAGTAGTGGCTGCTGGCTCCTTTTATAAGGCATCTGGAAGTGCTCCAGGTACATGATTGCTCATTTCTGGAAGCACTTCCAGGTGTGGCGGAAGAACTGCCCATAAGGGCTCAGCAGCTCCTGCTGCAGCACCCCCCTGGCGGCGCCTGTGGATCCCACCAGGGCTGCACTAAACTTCAACTCCCATGAAGCCCTGCGGGAGTCCGAGGCACCGCTGTAACCCAAGGGGGTTGCCATCTAGCGTCCCGGGGAAGGTAATTCTCTGGCCACGCTTGCTCCCCGGGTCCTCCCAGTGTGGAGGCATCCCAGCCGGGCAAGGGCCCCAGCTGCACGCTACAACTGATAAGTGTGTGCATATTTTTGGGGATGTGAAAAGAAAATTGAACTATGCAAGGTAACTGTATGCAAGCACAGGGAGAACGTACAGACTCCACACAAACATCACCCAGGCATGGGTTTAAAATAATTTGTATACGATATATAAAAATTATTTTTATGTAATATACAGTCTTTAAATGTAGACATAACCAGGGATTTATGAGTGGCTATGAAAATATAATTATTCAAAACATATTGTATAAAAATTGTTAGTGTATTAATGAAGAGAAAAGGCCTGTATCTTCATATGGTTTTGCCGAATTAAAATTATTAAAATGAACATTGTAGGTGTTATGAAATGAAAATATAGAATTTGTTTTGCACAAGGAAGCAGTACTTTTTTTTTTTTTAAATAGTTTATGTGAAAGAGTGCTTTTGTGGAAAGCTGTGTCACTGTTTTTAGCCTCTGTGCTCTATGATAAGAAAATGCTTATGGAAAAAAAAAGGCTAAATTCTTTTTTTTTCCCTTGCATTTAAAATTTTTTTTTAAATCTTTGCAAAATAGATGGAAGTATCACTAGTTAATGTTAATGGTTTGCTTCTTAGACAGTGAGATGTGTTCACTAGTAAAGTTGCATGTCACATGTCAAGATTAAGAAAAAATCATTACAAGACAAGAAAATGTATGCATTCAGGGTGGAGCTCTTAAAAGACCTAACAATAAAGCAATTACTGTTACTAGATAACAAATTGGGCAGCACGGTGGCACCGTGGTATCGCTGGTGCCTCACAGTAAGGAGACCAGGGTTCGCTTCTCGGGTCCTCCCTGCTTGGAGTTTGCATGTTCTCCCCGTGTCCGGTTTCCTCCCACGGTCCTAAGACATGCAGGTTAGGTGCATTGGCAATCCTAAATTTTCCCTAGTGTGTGCTTGGTGTGTGTGTGCCCTGCAGTGGGCTGGCACCCTGCCTGGGGTTTATTCCTGCCTTGTACCCTGTGTTGGCTGGGATTGGCTCCAGCAGACCCTCGTGACCCTGTGTTAGGATATAGGTGGATGGACAAGACTGATATGACAGATAACAAATTTACATCTGTCTTGATGATGAATAAAAAGGGCTCGTTTGAAAACAAATACAGTAGCATTCTGTTTGATTTGTTTAAATGGATCTTTCGTTAGTTAGAATGTACATAAATGTGTACTTTATTTGTCCTGAATTGGGAAGTATCACTTTTTATAGAAGGTATGGAAATATTATAACAAATAACAACAACAACTACCCACAAATACACACATCAAATTACAAAAAAGAAGAAAACTTCTAAATTGGCTTTTAGATAAATAGTATCACATTTCCATTAGCATTTTTAATTCATGTTTTAATAAGTAAGGTGAAGTGATAGCAGTGTACTGACTCGATAAACTGCAATGTTGATTTCATTAACACTTACCTCAAGTGTGATTTACTGACCTACGGACTACTAACTGGATAGTTACTAGTTTAGTCCTCACCAGTCACCATAGACTGAACTTGAGCAAGCCACTTAAATTATCCATGCTCCATCTGCAGAAAAATGGAATTATTGGTAATAATCTATTTGTGATTTGTAACTCACTATGTTTAAAATGTCAGTTAATCAAGTACTGTATATCTAATGTTTCAAATCTTGTATTTTAAGCAAATGTTCAAGTTGTTTTGCTTTTTAATTCCATACTTAATGGAAGTAAAGCATATTAGCAGAAGACATTACTTAAACTGAAAAAAATAACTTTATCAACAGGGATATCTGTTGTTTCAGTATATGAAATTACTAGTTGAAGGTTTTTTTTCCTTCTGTATCTTGACATTATTTGTGTAGCACTACTTTAAAGTCATCTGCTGATGGAGAGCCCGAGACAGCTAATATTTTTGCACTTCAGGTACCTCTATGAGCGGATTGATGGTAGAGTGAGAGGAAATTTGCGCCAAGCTGCTATTGACCGCTTTAGCAAACCTGACTCTGACCGCTTTGTGTTCCTACTCTGCACCAGAGCTGGAGGCCTGGGTATCAACTTAACTGCTGCTGACACATGCATTATTTTTGATTCTGACTGGAACCCCCAGAATGATCTACAGGTGAGTAACAGACTCTGTTCTTAATATGAAGTAATCTGGATGACCATTGTACAATGTTAAGCAGTTGTTTTTAGCTATTGCCTATCATTTAAGATAGTTTGCCTAATTTGCCCCTTTATTCACCTGAAAATAAAATTATCGATATTTGCAATTAATTTTTAGGAAAGATTTATTTCAAAAAAAGGAAGAATTGTGACAAAAAGGGAAGTATTGGATAAAAATGAAAATGTCATTAGCACCTTTCACATATTAGAACCAGAAAATTCCTGGATTAATCATCCCAGGAATCTCTTAGGATCCTGCTGCTCACACATTCCAAGGAACTCAACAAGTTCCAGAGTCAGATATCCTTAACACATAAAGATCTCATCCCAGTTAAGAGTGTAGAATACACTAAAAGATGTGGAAAACATCTGCAGCCACAAATTACAGGGTTTTTTTTTGCCTAAAAGAAAATACATTGGTGACCAGTTATGATAATGTGCCAAGATTGATGCAATTAAAAAACAGTGCAGTCAGCATTACATGTCATGAAAGCTGCTCTATGTTAATATCCCACAAGATACATACCAAGCACCACATACCTCTGTAGCACCAGCTTCACTTCTGCTTTCCCATTTCCTTTGTCTTTAAAACAAAAGCTTAATTTTGATTTTGAACAAACTAAACATACACTTAAATGTCTGCTTTATTTTATTTTTATTATTTTTTCCCCAAAAATATTAGGTGCAATAGCAACAACAAAATAACATATTTAGTTCTTCTAAAAATCTATCAATCTGAAACCAAAAAAGGACAATTGTTTGTGTTGTCTATTAATTGAAATTAATTTATGTATTTTAATACATTTATGTTTATTGTGGCACTGGAGAATGGCATTGTGTTGCATGTTGGTTAGACATTCAAAAAAAATTCTATTTACTATACTCTGTTCATGTGAGAATACAGCTACAACTAACAACAAACATTGCTTAATGTTTAGTAATAATAAATATCCAAAGTAGCTAGTGAGCCAAACTGTTAATCTAAGAGATATTATTACATCTTGGGAATTTGGGTGAGTGAATCTGTATAGACTATTATTATAGATATTGATAGAGTGTTTGATAACTTAAACAACTTTTGTGCAGAAGTCATGAACTAGACAATTTAAAGAGAACACTTAATTTTAACCTTGCATATGTGATATTATAGCTTGTATGTATGAAATCAATAATTATAATCTTGCAGTTCAGGACATACAAACTTCAGCTATTTTTAATTATAGGTTTCTGCTTTCCCACTCTCCTTGGCCCAGAATTTAGAAAAATTAAAAAGACTAAATCTGAGAAATTCTGTATTAGAGGAAATTTTTTATTTTTTTTAATTTAGTTGAACAGAGAGTATGACTGAAGTGATAAAGGGGTATATGAGACAGGTTTGCTTTGCAGATCTTTGCAGTTTCATGGTCAAAAATAAATAAAGAAGAGAAAACACAATTGCATATTTTCGGAACTTAAGTAGGGCAAAATATCATACATCTCCAAAAAGTTGCAAGTAATCAGGGGACCCAAAAAGTGTCAAGTGTCAAAAGGACCAGTGGCTGGCTTATGAATATGTGCTGCTATGAATACATGCATTTTTAAATTAAAAATTTGTTTAAAGCAGAATTGTGGCTTAATAGCCTCTTATCAGTATCGTGCTATGTCATACTTTTTGCATTTTGACAGAAGGGGCTTTGTGTTTTATTACTTAACAAGCAGCTGGCTCCCTTACCTGGTTGACATATCTGTGAACAGTTCATATATTTATGTAGTCTTGATGCAGGGAAAGATTTACTGTTTCACTTAAACATGGTGGATTTGGAAATCCTCATAAAACTAACGTTCAGATATCCTAAGAACTGTGTGGGTCACATACATTGATTGCTTATGGCTGACAATTGTATGGTTTTCTATAAAATTTATACAGTACATGTAACTTAATGAATTAAAATTATTTTACCATTGATTAATCTTTGGTTTATCATATGTCTTGGAACAGGCTCAGGCAAGGTGCCACCGAATTGGCCAGAACAAAGCCGTGAAAGTGTACAGACTAATAACCCGGAATTCCTATGAAAGAGAGATGTTTGACCGAGCAAGTCTTAAATTGGGACTGGACAAAGCAGTGCTGCAGAGCATGAGTGGTAGAGAAAACAGTGTTGGAGGCGTGAGTATTCATAGTAGACTTATGTGATAAAACAAGAACCTGCTGGGAAGAACATAAAGAAATGTGTTGACTTGGCTCAGAAGTATATGATGTAGAAATAACAGTGACTGTGTGTTGAAATCTGCTTGTCTCTTATGTTTACATCCAGCAGATCCAGCAGCTGTCCAAGAAAGAAATTGAAGACTTGCTACGAAGAGGAGCCTATGGTGCAATAATGGATGAAGAGGATGAGGGTTCAAAGTTTTGTGAGGAAGACATTGATCAGATCCTTCAACGGCGAACTAAAACCATTACAATTGAGTCAGAAGGAAGGGGTTCAACTTTTGCAAAAGTAAATCAGTGGAAAAATCTACTTGTGTGTGTGTGCGCATGTGTGTTTGTTTGTTTGTGTGTTTGCGTTGTTTAAAGTTAATAATTGCTGTTAGGGAATATTCTGCATCCTTAAAAATATCAAAAGGACAAAGAAAGAGCGTTAAATGTTGAGGGATTACATTTCTCAGCTTGTTAAGATACCAGACGATTCTAGGCACATGGTTTAACCTGGGATTGAGGAGGAGTAATGTGGATTCTGCCCTGGTTATAGAATAGTGCTACATTACAAGAAGTGGGTCGTTATGCCATTCACTTTATGTATTTGCTGAGCATGAGCTGTGGCACATAATTAAGTAGTTTGTGTTTGCATGCTTGTTGTTAAGTCAAAATCCTTTAAAGTGGAGAAATGATTATTTTAAGAATGCATCTTAACCGCCCTTTTGTTTTTCATTTTCATGGTTTGGATACCAAGGTGCAGCCATTACATTATGATCATGCATTTAGGAGTGTTGGATCTCGGATGTTTGCAGATTGATGGGAGTATAATCTCTGGCACACATTGGAATAGTTCACAGCTGAATGTGATTAAATTCCTGTTCACAAGGAAGGGAAGAGGTGATCATGTTCACAGTTTCAGGGTAGTGACTGGAACAATCAGATTTTTAAACACAATAAATGAGGTTCTTTCCTCACCTCCCACCTACTTCTTTTCTGGAAGAAATATTGATCAGTCTTGAAGACTGATACAGCATTTCCGTATTATATAAAAACATTTTAAAGATCCCAGAGTAAAGTGGGAAAAGGATCTCTTACACAACATTTCAGAAAAGGAGTGGAAGGCAGCCATGCACAGAATTCACTCTAGCTCCATATGCATAAAGCATTCAATTATTCAACTTAAAATCTTTTATCAAGCACATCTGCCTCATTTAAAGGTTCCTCCCTGTGTGGATAGCGCTTTGAGTACTGAGAGAAGCGCTATATAAATGTAATGAATTATTATTATTATTAAAATTGTCCAAAATGTTTCCAGGGCAAGATCCAACCTATGAACGTTGCAGTCGAGCTCCAGCCTCATTGAGCCATATGTTTTGGGCATGCAACAAATTAACATCATTCTGCCCCAAAACCTTCAAATGCCCTTTAGACAGCCATGGTGTCACAATCTATCCTTCCATTAACAGCTGTTTTTGGTGGACTCCCAGATGGGCTTAAAGTGGTGAAGGAAAAACAAACTGTAATGGCCTTTACTTCACTATTGGCACATAGACTTATCTTGCTCAGCTGGAAGAATCCTAGCCCACCTCTTTAAGTCAGTGGATAACTGATGTTATATTTGAAATTGGAGAAAATCTAATTTTCACTTAGAGGATCTGTTCATAACATTTTTAAAACCTGGCAGGATCTAATCAATAACATTTTAGAATAAGAATTTATATTGGGGGAAAAGGATTCTCTCCCCTTTTTTTCTACTCTTACAGCTTTGCTCTAGCTGTTGTCCTTGCTCTCTTTCTCATGGGTGGGGCTGATTTTAATTTATTTTTTTCAAGTTTGACTTGCTTATATTGAATGTTATTTCCTTTTAATACATTCAATAAAATGTTTAAAAAAACAATAAATGAGGTTCACACATGGAATTAATGAAATGGTAAGGGTATGTTATGAACCATCAAGTAAAACTGCTGCATTTCTAGGCTGAGAGTAAACACTAGTTGTTCTGGTAAATACTCATGCAAGGTCCCACAAGTGATATCCCAGGCATAGGTCAATTGGAAAAGATTTAATAGCAGTCTCAGGTCGTGCCCTGGGGATAACATTGCTTGACTGATTTAAGAATATTTCAGTATTAGCCAGAACTATTTGGAGACTGTTGCAAAAGGTTGATTGATTTCATCCATCCAAATCCACTTTTTGCCATTGGGGCTCCTCTAGGACAGATGTATGAATAGAACGTTGGTTTGGCTAAACCTTAGAATACTTACATTTGTCATGCTACTTGCGCTGTCAACTATTATGTAAAGTACTGGTCACCAACCAGTTAAACTCAGTCAGGTTGCTTTTTTCATTCTAACATTAGTGTATGCTTAGCCGGTCTGTTAAAACTTATCTTCAGCAGGAATGAAAGATTTGGCCTTGATACTTCCACTATGTCCCTTATTTTCTGCTGCATCAGAAGAAATGTGGTAAACCTGCCTAACGTGTAAAAGGCCAGTCTTTTGTTTTTATCCTTTAAGGAAGTTAAATTTTACTTTTATGTGTGTGCATTTTTTTCTCTCCTGTAGGCAAGTTTTGTGGCATCTGGAAACAGAACTGATATTGCCCTAGATGATCCAAATTTCTGGGATAAGTGGGCTAAGAAAGCAGAGATAGATATGGATGCTATCAATGGTAGAGTAAGTAATTTCAAGAAATATTGTGTTGAATAGATGCCGAAAAGTTTCATAAGTTTGGTTGTAGTCCAAAGTTGTCCAATTACTGTAATAAAATAATGGATCATTGAATAAGAAAGTACAAGGAAAACTGATGATTTGCCATAGACTCTTTGGTTCAACAAGATACCCAAATCTTATTATCTGCTTTGCATTTATATTCTTCTTTGATGATTGAGTCAAGCTATTAAAAGAATGTTAGGTCAGGTAATTGGCATGAAGGAAAAAATACTGGAAAACAGAAAATTGTGCTTAAAAAGAGAATGTGTTTAATTAAAATATTAAACTACACAGCCTGGAAATTACTCACTTAGGAGAAAAAAAACTTAGTCTCCGAAAAATGTCTTGTGTATGTTTGGAAAATGGCATAATCTGTATATGAATATAGAATCAAACTTTCTACAATTTCTACAGTTTTTTCAAAAAATTTTTCAATTATTTCAGCAGTTGCACAGTTCCGACAGTATCAGAATTTGATTCTGTTCAGGATGTGCAATTATTTTATATTACTTTAAACCCATGATTCTGTTAGTTAACTTAAACCTTCTGTATCATAACATATCTTAAACACACAACTGCTTCAAAAACTATTGTTAATTTATCTCAAACATTTTTGTTAGTTTAATAGAGAGTTCTTTTATGTAGATATCTACATCATCTTTGGGAATTAAAGTTTATATTACAATTCAAAGCTAGTTTCATGTATGTGAAATGGAAGAGCTCTTCTGAATATGATAAAATTTGCACAAATACTACCACACTCGGTGTTTTTCAGCACAACATTCACTGTGTTTTTTATTACAGGAATCCCAAATGTATTAAATAAAACTGTTTACTTAAAATAATAATATGGAAAAGTAATGGTGCATTCTTGTACTTGTCTTGAAATTCAATGTTTCTTGTTGAGAAAATTTGTATTCAATTAGTGCGACATACCCAGAGGTGGGTAGAGTAGCCAAAAATTGTACACAGTTAAGAGTAGCGTTACTTCAAAATAATATTACTCAAGTAGAAGTAAAAAGAAGTCATCGAAAAAATTACTCAAGTAAGAGTAAAAAAGTACTTGGTGAAAAGGCTACTCAAGTACTGAGTAACTGTTTGATCATAATAAATAATTTATTTTTTAGAAATGTTGTAATAAGACAGACAAAATATAAAATAATGTGCAAATTCTGATATTTCCAAATAATAAAATAAAAAATGAGTACAAATAAATAACATCTTTACAAAATAAAGATGCAAAAATTCACAAAGTTCCAAATCTCAGTTTTTCACAACAAAGCTTTTGAAGCCAATACCTACAATAGGTAACATGTATGTTTGAACAGTGCAAACTTCTTACAGTGACAAGATATACTGACTGTACACTTACAGTATAATACTGCATATTCACTTGCCCTCCAAATAGCACAGCTGATAGAAAATAACATTAGAACAAGGCAGCTTGTGCACGTAATAGAAGTCTCACTTTACCTTGACTGGCCAGTCGCGGATAGTTGACACAGTCACTGTATACTGTAATAGATGTAGGATGCTCTTTTTAAAAAAAATAAAAAATTGAGACTGCAATTAACATGAACAAGTGTCCTTATAACTGTTCTTATTTTTAAGTTCTGTAAGACATACACTATCAGACAGATCACTGAATAATGCACAGACAGAGAAGTTACTAGATAGATAAACTGGGAAGGCACTGTATAATAGAAGATATAGATAGATAGATAGATAGATAGATAGATAGATAGATAGATAGATAGATAGATAGATAGATAGATAGATAGATAGATAGATAGATAGATAGATGTGAAAGGCACTATATGGCAGATGCTGCAGAAAGGCAAGCAGGCAGTGAGAGTACATTCACATGTGAAAGGCACTAGATAAACGGATAGATAGGGTAGGCACTTATATAATAGGCAAACAGAGAAGGCACTAGACAGATGCATAACAGTATTAGCTATATATTAGTTTTATTTTATATATAATGTACAGTATATGTATTTTACAACTCGGAGAATTATGTCAAAAAGAAATGCATTAAATCATATATCAATCGACACACGCTGCACGCAGGCAAGCGGGCAGTAAGAGTGGAGATAGATGTGAAAGACGCTAGATAGATTGTATACAACAGGCAAAAATAGCGACCACTTGATAGCAGTATTAGCTATAATCAATGAAAGCATTAATTAATCAACAGAAATAACCGCGATCGACATTTTAAGCTTAACGATTTATCCATCCATCCATTTTCCAACCTGCTGAATCCGAACACAGGGTCACGGGGGTCTGCCGGAGCCAATCCCAGCCAACACATGGCACAAGGCAGGAACCAATCCCGAGCAGGGTGCCAGCCCACCGCAGGACACACAAACACACCAAGCACACACTAGGGCCAATTTAGAATCTCCAATCCACGTAACCTGCATGTCTTTGGACTGTGGGAGGAAACCGGAGCGCCCGGAGGAAACCCACGCAGACACGGGGAGAACATGCAAACTCCACGCAGGGAGGACCCGGGAAGCGAACCCGGGTCTCCTAACTGCGAGGCAGCAGCGCTACCACTGCTCCACCGTGCTGCCCCTTAACGATTTACTTAAGAAAAAAAAAAAGAAAAACGTCCCAGCAAGTTTATGAAGGCAGACGCTGCAGGCAGGCAGGCAGGCACTCAGAGCGGTGAAAAGCGCAGAACAGTGCCCCCCGAAACGGAAGTGGTAGAAAATAGATCGCATCGGTAGTGGTTTACTACTACCACAGAGAATGAATGGGAAACGGTTTATAGAGTTTTAGCGAAAGACTATGTGGCGGCCGCGCGAGGCTGTGCATGTTTGAAATACAGCGTATATAATGGGGGAAAAAAGTACCGATTCGAGTGTTGCCCAATGTAGTGGAGTAAGAGTAGTGTTTCTTCTTCACAAATGTACTCAAGTAAAAAGTATGGTGCAGTAAAACTACTCTTAGAAGTACAATTTTTAAAAAAAGTTACTCAAGTAAATGTAACGGAGTAAGTGTAACTCATTACTACCCACCTCTGGACATACCTTCCCTAAAGTATTTCTGGTATTGTGGTTTGCCAAATGTAATAGGTAAAGAACTGTTTTGGAAAATATAAAGTAAAGATATCACTAAATAGTCAACTTTAGTTAAAGTTTTTAAATCCAAAACACTTTGAGAAATGAAATATTGTATGTATAGTCAGGTATAGAGATAATGGTACTTGTAGATCATTACTTTTCACTACTGATTATTAGTTACTGGCTCTTACAAGATATCTAGATTAAATTAAGGATACTTGTGATCATGAATTGAATGAGCAGGTTAGAAAAGGCATGGTTAAATACATTTGGAGGGTTTTTTAAATGAGTTCTCTCATTCTGCTTTACAGAACAGTTTAGTGATTGACACACCAAGGGTGAGGAAGCAGACACGTCCCTTCAGTGCAACAAAAGATGAATTGGCTGAACTGTCTGAAGCAGAGAGTGAAGGTGATGACAAGCCAAAGCTTCGTAGGCCATATGACCGCCTTAATGGATACGGCAGGACAGAGTGCTTCAGGGTGGAAAAGAACTTGTTGGTCTATGGGTAAGCCTTTAAATCATAGCGATGTAT
Organism: Erpetoichthys calabaricus; assembly: GCF_900747795.2. Lineage (NCBI taxonomy): Eukaryota > Metazoa > Chordata > Cladistia > Polypteriformes > Polypteridae > Erpetoichthys > Erpetoichthys calabaricus. The sequence continues at coordinate 35,720,935 of NC_041402.2, forward strand.
AGCATAACCCCAGTCGTACCGTGCTGTAGGAGCATAGACTACTTAACAGAGACGAGTTCAGTAAACACTCACTGCAAATACGTTTTCAAGGGGTGTGGAAAAATGTTTCCTGGTTGATGTTTTGAGTAGAGGAGAATCTGATACACCAACCTGTCTAGAGCTGAATCCTGTAAGATTTAGCAGGAAAAAATACAAGCAATATCTGAGCAATCTGCCCATTGATGCCTGCCTTTGCCTTGTATTTCATTCACTCATGAAAGTAGCTTAAGAATTCTTTAGAATATTAAAATTTGGTTGGGATAGCACTGTTTTATATAAAGAAGGACCATATCGTTTGCTTTTGTATATATATGATTAGTATTGTGGTAGTGTATTGCATAGCCATGATCAGTAATGAGCACTCTTGTCACTCCAATAATGATATTTAGAGTTGCAGTCATAAGCCATTTCACTAAAAATGGTATACAGATTTGAGTATTTATTTCTAATGATACACAAGGGAATCTGTTCATAAGAGAGAATTACTTCTCCTGCATATCTTACAAATTTTCATTGAAATCTTTTGCATAATTGTCTTTTTTTGGGTCCAGGTGGGGGCGCTGGAAAGATATCCTGGTGCATGGCCGCTTCAAGAGGCAACTAAACGAGCATGATGTGGAAATTATTTGCCGGGCCCTGCTATCTTACTGCTTAGTTCATTACAGGGGCGATGAAAAGATTAAGAGCTTTATGTGGGATCTCATTGCTCCTACAGAAGATGGTCAGACCAAGGAACTTCAGAATCATCTTGGTAAAGACAAAAAGTGCAATACATTTGAATAGCATGAAGCATGCCAGTATAAAGATGATATAATTCAAGGTGGTCCTCATGTCTTTCAGTGACACAGATACCAGCCTTATTACAGCTTCCTCAGAGATACCCTTTTGATATCTTCCATCTTCAGGTCTTTCTGCACCAGTTCCCAGAGGTCGTAAAGGGAAGAAAGTCAAAAACCAACCAAGCACGTTCGACATCCAGAAAGCTGAATGGCTGCGTAAGCACAATCCTGAGCATCTGTTACAAGATGACGGCTACAAGAAGCATCTGAAGCACCACTGTAACAAGTGAGTGTGATTCTTCATATGAATAGAGTCATGCATTTACTACTCAAATGCACACAAATAAAGGTTACGATATCATTGCTTCTAGAAGAGCATAACTTGTTTTGCAGTGTTCAAAATATTAATCCATCTATGTGCTATTAATTTTAATAGCATTACTTGTGGCTCTGACACAACCAGTATAAAGTTCTGCAGAGGGTTTCTTTTTGTTTTCCCCGCCCCCTAAAAAAAGTCATACTTTTTCAGTTAGACCAACTGGGAGCAAGGACTTTTCTGGATGGGAGAATGTCTGTCTCAGGGCACAAGCATCAGGCTTGTTAAAGTGGCACTTGTAACATGTAATTTTCGTTCACTTTTTGTATTTGCCATAGAAATACATTATAAGTATTCAGGCATTGGCCTTTAGGTCGAAAATTATTTGACATATGTCCCCTAACATTTTTATGGTACTGTGCATATAATATAGTAGTACCTCCCTGGTGTCTTCAAGCCCAGGCTCACACAAATAAAAGCTTGGAAAATCTAAATAATTAGGTTTTACTGAACAAAAACAGAGTATAAGAAAATAGTTAAGTAGTACATCAGATATGTCACAAAATAATCTCCATTGGGCATAGCTAATACAGGCATTGAATTCTTTGCTATTAGGTGTGGTGGCTGTCCCAGTTATTTACTATATGTACATATACTTCCAGATGCTGCCTTCCTCCCTGCCAGTCTAGTCACTGCACTGGCTCAAATCCCAAGTTCATGACCTTTGGTTACCTCTCCTGCCAAACCATGAATACATTTCTAGGGTCAAAGGAGAATCTTTTAACCCTCGGGGCTACCGGAACTTTTTGCTTTGTTGGCAGTCACTTAGGCCTTTGCACATCTGTGCTCTGACCTTGTCGAGATGGTTTTCAGCTAACTTAGAGTTCTCTCATGAGGCACCAGTTAGACATGTAATTTTCTAGCTTATCAAAGTCTAGACCTTAACATTTACCTAGGCATGATTATTAGCCCTTCCAGGTCTCACTGTCATTGCCCACGTGAGCATTGAAGTCTCCCAGTAGTACGAGGGAGTCGCCAGAAGGTATGCCCTCTAGCACCCCCTCCAGGGACTCCAAAAAGGGTGGGTACTCCGAACTGCTGTTCGGTGCATACGCACAAACAACAGTTAGGACCCATCCCCCCACCCGAAGGCGGAGGGATGGCTACCCTCTCGTCCTAGGCCTCAGTTCGATGATCGACTTTGTGGTCGTGTCATCGGACTTGCGGCCACATGTCTTGGACACTCGGGTGAAGAGAGGGGCGGAGCTGTCAACTGATCACCACCTGGTGGTGAGTTGGCTTCAATGGTGGGGAGGATGCCGGTCAGGCCTGGTAGGCCCAAACGTGTTGTGCGGGTCTGCTGGGAACGTCTGGCAGAGCCCCCTGTCAGAAGTAGCTTCAACTCCCACCTCCAGCAGAACTTCGACCACATCCCGAGGGAGGTGGGGGACATTGAGTCTGAATGGGCCATGTTTCGTGCCTCTATTGTTGAGGCGGCTGACCGGAGCTGTGGCCGTAAGGTGGTCGGTGCCTGTCATGGCGGCAATCCCCGAACCCGTTGGTGGACACCGGCGGTGAGGGATGCTGTCAAGCTGAAGGAGTCCTACAGGACCCTTTTGTCCTGTGGGACTCTGAAGGCAGCTGATAGGTACCGGCAGGCCAAGTGGAATGCGGCTTTGGTGGTTGCTGAGGCAAAAACTCGGGCGTGGGAGGAGTTTGGGGAGGCCATGGAGAACGACTTTCGGACGGCTTCGAGGAGATTCTGGTCCACCGTCCGGCGTCTCAGGTGGGGGAAGCAGTGCAGTGTCAACACTGTATATAGTGGGGATGGTGCACTGCTGACCTCGACTGGGGACGTTGTGGGTCGGTGGGGGGAATACTTCGAAGACCTCCTCAATCCCACTAATATGCCTTCCAATGAGGAAGCAGAGCCTGGGGACTCGGAGGTGGGCTCCCCCATCTCTGGGACTGAGGTCACCGAGGTGGTCAAAAAACTCCTTGGTGGCAGGGCCCCGGGGGTGGATGAGATACGCCCGGAGTTCCTCAAGGCTCTGGATATTGTAGGGCTGTCTTGGTTGACACGTCTCTGCAACATCGCATGGACATTAGGGACAGTGCCTCTGGATTGGCAGACCGGGGTGGTGGTCCCCCTCTTTAAGAAGGGGGACCGGAGGGTGTGTTCCAACTACAGAGGGATCACACTCCTCAGCCTCCCTGGAAAAGTCTATTCGGGGGTTCTGGAGAGGAGGGTCCGTCGGATAGTCAAGCCTCGGATTCGGGAGGAACAGTGTGGTTTTTGTCCTGGTCGCAGAACAGTGGACCAGCTCTACACCCTTAGCAGGGTCCTGGAGGGTGCATGGGAGTTCACCCAACCAGTCTACATGTGTTTTGTGGACTTGGAAAAGGCATTCGACTGTGTCCCTCAGGGAATCCTGCGGGGGGTACTCCGAGAATATGGGGTACCGGACCCCCTGATAAGGGCTGTTCGGTCCCTGTACGATCGGTGCCAGAGCTTGGTCCGCATTGCCGGCAGTAAGTCGAACCCGTTTCCAGTGAGAGTTGGACTCCGCCAGGGCTACTCTTTGTCACCAATTCTGTTCATAACTTTTATGGACAGAATTTCTAGGCGCAGCCAGGGCGTTGATGGGGTCCAGTTTGATGGACTCAGGATTGGGTTACTGCTTTTTGCAGATGATGTCCTGTTTGCTTCATCAGGCCGTGATCTTCAGCTCTCTCTGGATCGGTTCGCAGCTGAGTGTGAAGCGGCTGGGATGGGAATCAGCACCTCCAAATCCGAGACCATGGTCCTCAGCTGGAAAAGGGTGGAGTGCCCTCTCAGGGTTGGTAGCGAGATCCTGCCCCAAGTGGAGGAGTTCAAGTATCTTGGGATGTTGTTCACGAGTGAGGAAAGAATGGAGTGTGAGATCGACAGGCGGATCGGTGCGGCATCCGCAGTAATGCGGGCTCTGCATCGGTCTGTCGTGGTGAAAAAGGAGCTGAGCCGCAAGGCGAAGCTCTTAATTTGCTAGTCGATCTATGTTCCTACCCTCACCTATGGTCATGAGCTATGGGTAGTGACGGAAAGAACGAGATCGCGAATACAAGCAGCTGAAATGAGTTTCCTCCATAGAGTGTCTGGGCTTTCCCTTAAGGTAGGGTGAGAAGCTCAGTCATCTGGGAGGGGCTCAGAGTAGAGCCGCTGATCCTCCGCATCGAGAGGAGTCAGATGAGGTGGCTCGGGCATCTGATCAGGATGCCTCCTGGACGCCTCCCTGGTGAGGTGTTCCGGGCACGTCTAACCGGGAGGAGGCCCAGGGGAAGACCCAGGACACGCTGGAGGGACTATGTCTCTCGGTTGGCCTGGGAACGCCTCGGGATTCCCCTGGAAGAGCTAGAAGTAGTGGCTGGGGAGAGGGAAGTCTGGGCATCTCTGCTCAAGCTGCTGCCCCCGCGACCCGACCTCGGATAAGCAGAAGAGAATGGATGGATGGATGATTATTAGCGTCTGGCTTATTTCTGTTTTCTCATGTCTGTCACACTTTCCATCTAATGCAGATAATTAGGAAGGATTGACTTAAAAGGCACTTTTTCAACATACATGGGCTATTTTTTAAATGTGGACCAAATAAAGTATATTAATCTTTAAGAAAATAAGCCAAGCAAACAGATAGGCACAAGATAAATAACAAATGATTTGGTTCTGGCAGAAGGTCTGAATAATGTGTAATTATTTACCTTGTTGAGGTGTTCCAGGGCTGGTTGGCGTATTATTAAAACTATTCTAAAAATGCATTATAGTGCATTATAGACATTTTTTTTCCAAGTGTGTATAAAGAGTTTGTGTGAGATTGCAGTTATTTGGTTATTTTTCAGACTATTGAGACAAAAATACTGTAGAAAACTTTATGTATAGGATACCACATTCATAAATTAACAGGTGATGAATAAAGACAAAATATAAATTCTTCCTGAAGCTTCTTGATATATCACCACATCAACCTCAACTCTAACCTTAAAAGTATTCTTTCACATGCCCAAAGTTCAGTTTTTTTTGTCTGCTATCATGAAGTATTTTATAATTTAAAAAAATGTCCACATACTAATTTCTTTACCCCCTGCACATCAGAACAGGTCATCCATCTGAAGCTAAGCATGTTTGGGCCCAGCCAGTACATGGATGGGAGACCAGCAAGGAAAAGATTTGGTTGCTCCTGGAAGAAGTGTTTTCAAGGCCAGGAAAGGGAACATACCCTGTGATCTAAATGTGGATCCCAAAGCACCAGTGCAGTGACTGGGACAAAGTGCTGTAAAAATGGCGGCATCCTTCAGATGAAATGTAAAATCGAGGTCCTAACTCTCTCTGGTCATAAAAGATCCCTGGGCATCCTTCATAAAGAGTATGGTGTATCCTAATGTCCGTGCTAAATTTACCCATCATGGCCTAGTAATTCTGGACCCTAATTGATTAGGGTATTGGTTCCTTGCTGTTACATAAAATAAGCACCAGAGTGTCAAGTGAACCTGTATTTATGTCTTTGTATATATTTTATTGTTTGGCTATTTATACTGTATATCTCAGTTCAATTTCTTTCACATATGTAGCTTAATATCTCATGGCACATTAATATATATTTTTAAAAGCATGACATAACTGCCAAAATTAGGTTAATTTGTAATTCTGAATTGGTGCAGCTTGATTGAGTGTGGGTATGCCCTGTGATAGACTAGTGTCTGGTTAAGCTTTGGAGCTTAGAACCCTGAATTGGATTAAGAGAGCTTAAAAATGGACAAAAGTACTTAGCTACATCCGTCAACATTTATTTCAGTTGCAATTTGCCTATATAAAACAGAATGGAGTCTCACAAGTTGAATCAAAAGATGAAAATTTATTTTAAAAAATGTATGATTTCAAAATTCTTGTCTGATTTCATTTTACCATGTCTCATGTAAATGTTCATCAATTTGTATGTTTTTTTTTAAGTGAATGGAAGCAAAAATGTAAAAAAGAATGATATATTATGGTTGTTTGTTTATAAGTTGTTTTTCTCACTTGTATGGCTTGGTAGTGAAAGCAAAGTAATTGGCTACTAATTAATAAAGTGGTTGTTATGTAAACCAGCAGTCACAAATACCATCTGAAATCTGAGTTTAAGGCCAGTGACCTATTGCTTTAGAAACGTTTTCAATGGAAGAGGTAATAAAAATAAACAGTACATGATACCTGATTAGATAATCTTGTGATGTACTGGGCATAACCTATATTAAAATCCACAGCAAACATATATTGTAATGTATGAAGAAGGCAGAAAGGTCTCTTCCATTGTGTTGTTAGATCATTGTCCTGGTAATTCTGTTTAAATGTTTTTTAATATTCGGGGGCCCATGTGTCTGCAGGGTGCTTCTCAGGGTGAGAATGCTGTACTATCTGAGGCAGGAGGTCATTGGAGATCAGTACCAGAAGGTCATTGATGGTGTCGATCAATGGTAAGTGTACGTGTACACTGTTTTATTTGTATATGTTTTTTCCTTACAGTTCTGTGATTGTATATGTTCTAGAAGAAAATTTCATTTGTCAATAACGGATGTTAAAGTTCGTATACCAGGGAACAACTTTGAAAAGTTAATTAAGCTCTCAGGAAATGTAGCATTATTTTTTTGTAAGCTGAGGTTTTAGGAAAAAAAAGAAAATTCATAGCAATAAAAAATGCCTTCAATGCACAAATTACTGTATGCAGTTCACCTTATGTTGTAGATGTATATTTCCTGCTATATGTTTAAAATCAAAAACAAACACGGTCAATAAATATGTATTATGAAACATTTTGGGGTACATTTTTCTCTTCATCCACAAATACATTTACATTTAGTTTCTGGGCAGATGCTTTTATCCAAAACGATTTACAAAAGAGGTAAACATAATCCATACCACAGAGAAAGTTCTGCTAACACTGTTTTTGCAAAGATATGTCTCTGCAAATATTTTTTTAATTATTATGTAAATGTATAAGGTGTCATTTAATGTATGAAGTATGTGACAGGACGTTTTAAAATAATTTTAGAGACTGAACAAAGCAGTAACAGTTTAACAGTATTACATTTTTGAACTGAATAACACTGGGGATTTCCTCTTCCAAAACATATTCATATAGTAGCTTTTCTCATGGGTGTCATTTTGTTAATGCTTTTTTGTGGCTAAAGCAATTCTTGCTTGAAAGGCATAGCAAATTTTTTGTACTAGTTTTTGGGTCCGTTAAATTTTCTTCAGGGATTAGGTCTAACATGTGAATTGCTCTAAGATGTTCTTCATTCTGGATCTTTTATACAGTAACAGTAATAGAGCCTTTAGGCGTAAACCCAGAAGAATTAAGCTGAGAGAACTTGTGCTGACTAAGCCTTGAGATCTCATCTCATCAAGGCAAAACAGGTTCCATAGTATGAACATAAATCCATTCTGGAAACCACATTGTTTGGTTTCATTTTTTCCCAGAATAAAATGGTGAGGGACCCTATATTTTACATTGGTACAGGCAATGGTGGCAGTGATAAAAGAGAGACCACCCATGTGGTATCATTCCAGAAGGAAACAGTACCTGTTCAGATTACCTTTTTCAGAGTGAAAAACTGCAATTTTTTTTTTACTGTGATGTTTTAAATAACCAATTATTTACCCATACAGACATTATTTGTTATGAATCAAATGGGGGTAATTTATATCTATCACTTCCAGATATATCAAAAGTAATTAGGTCAAAAAGTCAATGCACATTATTATAGTTTGCTAGGCTAAGAAAAAGCCAAGTCTGGCATCTTTGTACATATGTATGGAGAAAGTCAATGTCTAACATAATTCCTGATATTTTAAATTACTTGCAGTGAGATTGAAGTTTGGATTCCAGAGCTTGATCATTCGGAGCTTCCTGCAAAATGGTGGGATAAGGATGCAGACAAGTGTCTTCTGTTAGGTGTCTTTAAGCATGGTGAGAGGAAAAAATAACTTTGCATTTATGTACCTTTAGAAAATGCCACAGTTTCTTAAACAAGAGCATCAATGTTACTTGTGACATCAAACCTTGTTGGGTAAACTGGTTACAAGATTTGTGTTTCCCTAATTATTTCAGGATATGAAAAGTACAACACCATTCGTGCAGATCCTGCTCTCAGCTTCTTGGAAAGAGTTGGCAAACCAGACGAGAAGGCAATTGCAGCAGAACAGAGGGCCTGTGACTTTATGGATGGGTGAGAATAATTATACCTTTAGAGTCTTTGTGTATTGCTTTTATTTCTGAGGTACATCATTAGTTTATTCTCATTCTATTCACTTTAAGCATCTTAGTACATAGTTTAAATAATCCATTTTAAGTATTTTTATTTTTTTTTCTTGATCAGAGATGTTGATGATCCTGAATACAAGCCAGCCCCAGCACTGTTAAAAGATGACATTGAGGTAACATTTCAGTGATACTTTTAAATTTCATCAACCCATATTTAGAATAGACATTCATTCAGTAAAAACTAATTTCCTTTACCTGGCTTTTTATATGTACACTATACAGTACAATTCAGTAGCAATCTAGACTTAATAGGAGTTAGAGTTGGGCTGCAACCTGATCTGCATTGTCTTAACTTCCTAAGAGTCCTAATGAAGAGACTTTTTACACAGGTACCTAATGCCTAAAGGGTATGTGTAAAGGCAGCATTGGGTCATCTTTGCTCAGTATGGTCTCAACATTTTGGTTGTCTATAGGAATAATTCTGATTTGTCTACTTTGTATTATAACAGTATTAGTTGCCTTGTATTAGGTGAATGATAATTCATTTTGTATTACAGGATGATGCATCCTCACCAGGGGACCTAGTAATTGCAGACAGCAATGGAGGTGAGCTTGACAAGATGCACATTAGATGCATGTTTCTTTTTTATTTATTCAGAATACTGTTTTATCCAAAGCATTTTACATATCGACCAGTTTGTAATAAAACTTTTTTCATATTCCTCTATTGCAAGCAGTCAGAATGACTCAGAGGCATATATGACATTTAGTAGAAATATATTTTGACTCTAAGTTGTTTTCAAAGTATTATCCTTTTTTTGTAAATAGGTTTAAAAAGAAAAAATATATCAAGTGTTAGTATTTCCTAAAAACCAAGACAGGACACTCTGTAATAGGTACAGTAATTCTACAAGAGCATAACATTTTCTGAGGCAGAAATATATTTCAAAGTACTTAATTCTAAATTATTTTTTTTGCCCATGAATTAAAAATTTGGTGATTGGTGTTTTCCAGAAAAGTATCTAAAAACATTAAATACACTATTTCTGTGGCTCCTTCCTTCCTGTTTTTCTAGTTGTGAACCATGTTCTTGTCAAGCAATTTTAATCAGGATCATGTGTCATTAATTCCACAGTACACACTAATGTCAATGTGACATGACTAAAGAGGGCAGAGCCCTTACTAAAGATGGTCACAGTACAACTGCACACACTCCTTTACTGTAGGAAGGAGGCTTAGATCCATTTACAGTTTTCGAGGAAACACAGTAGGAAATTTTGTTTGGAGGATTGTAGTGACAGGTGACACAGTGGTAGGGCTGCTGCCTTGCAGTTAGGAGACCCAGGTTTGCTTCCCGGGTCCTCCCTGCTTGGAGTTTGCATGTTCCACCCATGTCTGCGTGGGTTTCCTCCCACAGCCCAAAGACATGCAGGTTAGGTGCATTGGTGATTCAAAATTGTCCCTAGTGTGTGCTTTGGTGTGTGTGTGTGTGCCCTGCAGTGGGCTGGCGCCCTGCCTGGGGTTTGTTTCCTGCCTTGCGCCCTGTGTTAGCTGGGACTGGCTCCAGCAGACCCCTGTGACCCTGTAGTTAGGATATAGCGGGTTGAATAATGGATGGATTGTAGTGACACAAACTAATTTTCTCCTTCTGTTAAATGCTAAATTAAAACGTCAACTCCAGCTTCTATTCGTAGTATTCCATAGTATTCAAAATTGATTTTTCTTTTTATCTTTTTCTGGATCATTTACATTTCTGATTCTATATAGTATATCTATATCTCTCTTTTTCACCTATTGACTTACTGTATTATTTTAATAATATATTTTTATTTACTGATTTGTTTTCTACTTTTGAATTTTACCTTGTAAACAAAGATTTTGCTTAGTATAAAATATCACGTAAGTACTTCCATCCTCTTTATTTTCTCTTGACAGATGCACACATCATGGAAGGAGATGCGATGTATTGGCCCCCTTCTTCTGCCTTAACCACACGCCTCCGCCGCCTTATTACCACCTATCAGCGAAATACAAAAAATAGGCAGATTCAACAAATTCAGCAAGTCTACTTGGCTCAGCAGTGCCTCCAAACACCTGTCTGTGAGGAGACCATTACACCCAAGATGGCAGCCAAAATAGAAAGACAGCAAAGGTGTGTAAATTTTGAGGCCTGCGGTTCTCTGTACATTATTAAACAGCTACTTGTAAAGATTACGAACCTGTCATTCTGTAAAATCTGGAACATTAATACAATTGTTTATTAATGTTCTGTAAGTAGAGACTAACACATTTTATTTTCAGCCAAAGATGGCAACAAACAGAAAAACTTTAAAGTACTGATTGCCAAAATGAAAAATGTGCTGAAAGCTTTAACAGTACTTTTGGCCATAGATGAAAATTGGACTTTTTCACAATTTAACTGCATTTAATACTCAAGAAAAAATGAAAAGCACACAGCCATTGGATCATCATAACAAAACCTAAAAAGGAGGATTATTTTTGATTGATAGATAGAACATTTTTTTGTCACCCAGGGACTTTTACAGATCCTCTTTAAATAAATAAAAACATTAATAGATAGACACATAAATATATACACACACAAACAATATCATTTGAACACACACCAGAATGAAAACTTCTGACTTGGCAGCCACATTTACAGTGAGGCATTATGCAGGTGTATTGCTGCTAATATAAAGGAACCCTCATAGTGTTGCTTGAGTTATTTCTGTGTTATTTGATGTGCAGCATTGTTCATAATGGCACTCAGTTTTCTCTCAGTTCTCTCCTTTGCTACAAAGTCCAGAGGAGGTCAGGACGGCATGGCCAGTGAAACAAAATTTGGGTGGGGCTGCAGTTTTTTGGGGGGTAAACTGAAGCAGCACTTATCTATTATACAGTGCCTTTCATATCTACCTATTACATAGTGCCTTTCATATCTATCTATCTATCTATCTATCTATCTATCTATCTATCTATCTATCTATCTATCTATCTATCTATCTATCTATCTATCTATCTATTCATTCCAAATGCTCTTGTGGTCCTCATCATAGTGTCAATGCATATCTTGGCCTGTCCAGTACCAGACCCATGGGACAAATCTATGCTAAAATGTATTATACCGTTTCCACCATGCTGCACAATCTGATGTCAGCTTTCCAATATCCTCTGTGCTCCAAAACTTCAGTGTGTGATATCCACAATCCCCTTATTCTTCCTTTTAACTTGGACTATAGATGTGGAACAAAACAGGTGCTTCTGCCATCCAAATTTTATACTATGCCCGTCTTGCCTAATCCTCTGCCAAGTTTCCTTCAGGCCTGAAAATTTCTCAGTTACTTTCTGATTAAATCGAGTCATTTCACTAAGCCTGCCAAAAAAATGTAGCTTCATACTATAATCTAGATCAGTGTTTCCCAACCTGTTTTTCTGTAGTGGCACACTTTTTGTAACCACGATCATCCCAAGGCACCCCACCATCTTACTAATCACAAACACATATATATTTCATACACACAGGGCTGGCACCACCATTAAGGCAAATTAGGCATTCACTTAGGGTGCAGATCATAAGGGGGTGAAAAACCCAGCTGCATTGGTTAGCTTCCAAACAGTCAGTTGGTGCATTAATAAGCTTGGTCTAGGGCACAGAGTAACCCAATAAATTCAATGCATACACATGCTCTTTTTTTACCGAGAGATGCTGGTAAAAAAGCATCTCAGAAATCAGACTTCACAGACACGGCACTTAGTAAGCACTCTGCCTTAGAGGTAACTCGTATGCCCACTATCCACCAGCCCTGTGAGGCTCACTGACAACCACACACCCCGGGCAGATGGATCTCTAGCAGCCAGGAGACGCATCGAAAGTGCTCTAACTTGGCAGGCATGGAGTTGCTTTTATACCAGCTTCTCCAGGTACACGTATGCTCCTCAGACAGGACTCAACCACCTGTAGAGCTTGTCCCTCTCAGGTTCAGGCCCAGGTGTGCTACACTGTTATTTCCATGGCACATCTGGGTAGCTCCAACAGCACACCACAGTGCAACTGCAAACTGGTATAGATGACTGTGGCTACTTTCGTGCTGCTTGCATTTTTCAGGAAGATGTTTTAGGTCTTGTACCCCCGTTGTTGTCCACAACCTTCAACACTTTGGAACAGCCATGAGGGAAAGCAAAAAAGTAATTACTTACACTACATCCAGTTTGCCAACTCTGTTTGTCATAACAAGAGCAGGGTGTAAAGTCTGTGTATAAACTTGTCTTTGATCACTTGTCTGCTGCTGAATTCTTAAGTCAGGTTGGTATGGTCTAAGCTTGTTTTATTTTATTTTTTTCTTCAAGTGAATGACTTATGAAGGGGTGTTTCATTAAAGAAATAACCAAATTTTCTTTGATTTCTGAAGTTCCATTTGAAGTTGCCATCTCCCTAAAGTCGCGCTTGCTTATCTGTGGTTATATTAATGACAAGTGTGAATTTTGAACCATGAACATGAACATGAAATAGTGCGTCAGCGATTGTCCAACTACATTACATTAAAAAAAACCTAAAACAGTACTAATTGGCTGCCAAAAAATGTGGGAGTGTCTGGGGCACACAAATCTGAAAGCAACCAGTTAAGGGCCAGCCTCAGGTCACCTACTTGCCAAACGATCGAGGACTTACATACACTCTAATTTGGCCGGGCCAACGTCCTTCACTCAGGAAATATAGGTATTCACACAGATATTTGGAACCAATTTTTAATGGAAGTTGACATGTGCTGATACCAGGCACGTTGTGCAAATAAACCAATTTATTTTGTGATTATTTTGCATTACCTAATTAAAGTAGAGTTTTTTAAATATTTGGGAGGGCAGGGGGCAGCACTCCAGTGCCCCACATTACAAACCACCACTGGGTCCAGAGTGTGTCCCATAACTGAGCCTACCCTTTTAAGTAATGAGTTAAGTTGTGGGCCCCTCCTGAAGTGATGTTACCAGTGCAGTACACCACAGCACAGAAAATTGCACAGGCTATCACAGAGTTGTAGAAGATGAAAAGGATGTCACTTCCCACATTAAAGGAACTCTGTCTCCTGAGGAAAAAGAGCCTACACTGCCTTTTCTTATATACAGTAATCCCTCCTCCATCGCGGGGGTTGCATTCCAGAGCCACCCGCGAAATAAGAAAATCCGCGAAGTAGAAACCATATGTTTATATGGTTATTTTTATATTGTCATGCTTGGGTCACAGATTTGCGCAGAAACACAGGAGGTTGTAGAGAGACAGGAACGTTATTCAAACACTGCAAACAAACATTTGTATCTTTTTCAAAAGTTTAAACTGTGCTCCATGACAAGACAGAGATGACAGTTCCGTCTCACAATTAAAAGAATGCAAACATATCTTCCTCTTCAAAGGAGTGCGCGTCAGGAGCAGATGTCAGAGAGATAGAGAAAAGCAAACAAATCAATAGGACTGTTTGGCTTTTAAGTATGCGAAGCACCGCGGCACAAAGCTGTTGAAGGCGGCAGCTCACACCCCCTCCGTCAGGAGCAGAGAGAGAGAGATAGAGAGACAGAGAAAAACAAACATGCAAAAATCAATACGTGCCCTTCGAGCTTTTAGTATGCGAAGCACCGTGCAGCATGTCGCTTCAGGAAGCAGCTGCACAGAAGGTAGCAACGTGAAGATAATCTTTCAGCATTTTTAGACGAGCGTCCGTATCGTCTAGGTGTGTGAACAGCCCCCCTGCTCAATCCCCCTACGTCAGGATCAGAGAAAGTCAGCGCAAGAGAGAGAGAAAAGTAATTTGGGTAGCTTCTCAGCCATCTGCCAATAGCGTCCCTTGTATGAAATCAACTGGGCATACCAACTGAGGAAACATGTACCAGAAATTAAAAGACCCATTGTCCGCAGAAATCCGCGATCCAGCAAAAAATCCGCGATATATATTTAAATATGCTTACATATAAAATCCGCGATGGAGTGAAGCCGCGAAAGGCGAAGCGCGATATAGCGAGGGATTACTGTAGTTCCTCTGTGTTACGAGACAAGGCCAACCTGTCATTGATGTGGACCCCCAAGTACTTGTAGGAGTGCACCATCTCAACATCCACTCCCTGAATAGTGACCGAACACAGGTTTGGTGCATCAGAAGTCAACAACCAGTTCCTTGGTTTTGCTAATGTTAAGATGACAATTCTCTTTGCACCAAGAAACAAAGCTCTCCACCTGACTCCTATACTCTGCCTCATCCTCCCATAAGTATAGAATCATCTGAGAGCTGGCTCACTAATAAATATATGTAACCTTCTGTCTTCTCTAGTGGCACTTAAAGGATTGATCTGTCCAACTAACAAAGAAGTACATAATTTTAACATGCCACAGTGAGGATAGCATAATTGCACCCTTGCAGCGTTTAATGTAAAGTAGATTAATAGTTACTGTATTTTTACTGCTATAGATTGTTTTTACTTTAGGCATTTGCCAGACATCTGTTCTAGGTCCATTTCAAAGCTACAGATTTTTTTTTAGCATTTTTTGACAGAAAGTTAGAACATAAATACAATTTTATCAAGAGCAGGCCACTCTTCCCAACTTAAAGGGGAACAATCACATTTTTCTGTTTTTAATAGTAAAAAAGTATTGTCAGAAGTCAAACTCATTTTTCATTAACTGTAGAAAGCACTAACCACTGTGCCAATGTACTGTCCAGTTTTCCACAGTAGCTGTAGAAATATAACAAACAAAACTGAGAAAAATATCTTAAAATTGTTTGATCTTTCAGTGTAATAATTTCTAAGTATATTACATTTTTAATTATGCAACTAATTATGATATCCACTAGCTTGTAAACATTTAAGTTTTGCTGAATTCTTTGTCTTTTCAGGTGGACTAGAAGAGAAGAAGCAGATTTCTACCGTGTGGTATCCACCTTTGGTGTGGTGTTTGATCCAGAAGCTAGCAGGTTTGATTGGACTAAATTCAGAGCCATGGCACGGCTTCACAAGAAGACAGACGACAGTCTTCAGAAATACTTGTGTGCATTCACAGCAATGTGTCGACGAGTCTGTCGTCTGCCTCCCAAGGAAGGAGGTATGTTAGATACTTCAGAGACTGATGAGTATTTATATGTTATCGTTAAATTTTAAAGTGGAATAATTAATGCTGACAAATTGCTTACACAGGTATACAAAGTGATACATGGTGACCCTTTCGAAATAACGGCTGTCTTAGTGTATACACTCTCAAATATAACACAAATCCATTTTTAACCAGTTGTGTATTTCTACATTTTCAATGTACTCGATCAAAGATGTGCAGTTAGCTAATGAGTTCAAGTACTGTTTCCAGGATCTTGCTCACGAATAACAGATAAAGGGAGCATAAGATAGGCAAGCAGATTGGACAGGCAGCAGCATCTTTTCTGCAGTTGCTGTTTCAGTCTTTGCTGGTTAAGTGCGAGCCGAGTCTAAAGACAAAAGTCTCAGTTTACTGGTTGATCTACACCCTTGTCCTCAACTATGGTCTTGAGCTGTGTGTAATGACCAAAAGAATAAGATCATGGGGGCAAGCAGGTTTTTCTTCACAGTGCGAGTGGGCTGAAACTCTGTGATTAGGTGAGAAGCTCAGCAATTCAGGAGAGGCTCAGAGTAGAGTCACTGCTTGCTACTCAGAATCGAGAGGAGCCAGTTGAGGTTGTTTTGGGCATGTCGCAAGGATGCCCTCACTGAGCAGCTCCTAGAGATACTCCAGGAGCGTTCCACTGGGTGGCAACCCTGTGGCAGACCCAGGACATGCTGCATTATATCTCTTGGCTGGCTTGGGAATGTTTGACAATTCCCCAGGAAGAACTGGAATCTGTAACTGGGAATAAGGACGTCTGGGCCTGGGAAACATGTTATATTTGACATGGCTGAGTTTTTTACAAAATGTCAAAATACAATACAAAACTGAAATCATTTAGATCCACAGTATTACCATCCTAAACTAACATGCAATAACTTAAATAAAAGGCAAAAGACTTGTGCATAATCAAGTTAGTGAAATTAGTCCATAAAGAGAACAAAAGCAAATTTCTAAAACTTGATTGCTTTGAATTTTTATGAACCAATTTTTCCATAGATAGAATTTTATTTGTCCAAAGGGCAATTTTAGCAGTTTTTGGTATAAAGTCTGTTGTTAATTACATCATCAGTCATGTATGTCATTTTTTCTAAATTACATCTTGTTTGAGTAATGAGATTAAAAATTTTAATCCTATAATTAAGTATGTTTTCAGTTATGAAGATAGTGTTAGGTTGCACCATTGCTGACAGTTGTGTTTTGTTTTGGTTTTTTCTTCTGTTTAAGAAGTTGCGGACCCATCAATTTCTATTCAGCCCATTACAGAAGAGCGTGCCTCACGAACACTCTACAGAATAGAGCTCTTGCGGAAAATCCGTGAACAGGTTTTACGGCATCCTTTACTGTTTGAGAGGCTGAAACTGTGCCAACCAAGTCCGGACCTTCCTGTCTGGTGGGAACCTGGAAGCCATGATCGTGACCTTCTGATTGGTGCAGCAAAGCATGGAGTGAGCCGCACAGATTATCACATTTTGAGGGATCCTGAACTTTGCTTCATGGCAGCTCAAAGCAACTATAGTCAGAACAAGGGAGCTCAGTCTCGGACTTCCACACCCCTTTTACAACAGCAGCATCAGATGACTTTACTGTGCTCACCACTTACCCCACAGCCAAGGACAACAGATACAAAAGGCACTCAGGCAGAGGACTTGCAGTCTAGAAGTGAAGGGGTTAGCCAAGACAGAGATTGTTCAGCCACATCTGAGGAGGATGAGGGTTCCATTTCAACAGCAGAGTCAAAAATTGCAGCAAAGGTCTGGATTCCTTCAGGGGATTCACTTCAATTAGGACTAAAGAGCGGCAGTGACCGGAGGATGGTGGCTGCAAGGACCAAGCCTCTGACCCCCAATTCAGTGGCTAAGAAACAACACCGCAAGAGAGGCTGCAGTGGCAGTTCAGGGTCTGACTCTGACTCAGATGCTTCCTCCTCCTGTTCATCTCAGTCATCATCTTCTTCCTCCTCGTCTTCCTCATGCTCCCACTCTGGGTCAAGCTCTTCTTCCTCCTCCTCATCTTGCTCCTCAGGTTCCTCTTCGTCTTCCTCCTCCTCATCTTCCTCCTCTGAAGACAGTGACAGTGAAGCAGAGGAGAGAAATAAAAATGGTAAGTCAAAGCTGCTTGTTATAATGCTAATCTGTGCAAATGTAATCTTAATACATAAAATAGTATTTTTTTTGTTGGAGTCTGGGATGCATGTGGAAAAGGAAAGCCATTTTTTGCATATGTTCCATATGTGAAAGATGTTGGGTCATGCAAATGCCATTCTGAATGAACAAGCCTCGCAAGTCTATGGTTTTCTTTCTGGCAGGTTTCTGCTTTTATTTTAACCTAGCAATATTTGCCCATTACCAGATTTCAGTCATCACAACTGTGATTATTCTTCAATTTGAAGGTGTAGTTTTGCTATCTTGTAAAGTCAATAAGAAAAACAACCTTACATGTCTTAAACTAATACAGTATATTCAGAATACTAAAATAGAATTATCACCTAATGTGTCACTCCATAATTCACCTAGCTTTTGCAAAATAACAGATTTAGATTTGATGTTTTCCAAACTACAGTGACATCTACTTGTGGCATAGTGTTTGACGTTTTGAAGCACATACCCAAAGGTTGTGGGTTCAAATCCCGCTACTGTCACTGTGTGAACATGAGCAACTGACTTCATCTGCCTCTTCTCCAATTGCAAAAAAGAAAAGAAGTGTAATGAAATGAGTATAATTTTTACACTACTTGTTAACTTATGCCTTGAATCTTTAGTTCTTTTTATAAAGAAGAATTTTTAGTATTTGTGAGAAGATTGCCCTCAGTTAGCTTGCAGGTGTGTCCTCATAGTCGAAGAACTCATTTTTAAAGTAAAAGCTGATGCCCACCCTTTTATGTTCTTTGTCATTTTAAATATTACAGTCCTGTCACCCCTTAGTCTTAATTAGCTCTCTGGTGCTCTTTCGAATTATTTGCAGCTGAGTGTGATGCAGTTGGGTGAGCATTAGCATGTTTATACCCCATTTAGAAAAGAGTAAGTATCATGTTCCTTGCAGGTAAGTAGTGAACAGCTGCCCCAAGTCAATGAGTTCAAGTACCTTGTGGTGTTGTTCAGAAGGGAGACTTTAGGTAATCATAAGATTGATCAACAAATTGATATGGTACCATTAGTTTAATGAAAGAAGCTGTTAATTCTTGGGTCAGTCTAAATCCTCCATCCTTACCTATGGTCATTTGGTCGTAAGCTCAGGGTAGTGTCTGCAAAAAGTGAAATTGTGAGTACAAATGATCAAAATAAGGTTTTTATACTGTGTTTCCTGGACCTCTTCCCATGATAGGTTTGAGTAACTTAGCAAAGAACTGTTTAGGCATTGAAGGTATACAATGCCTGGATCACTGAGAAAAGACCAATGGGCAAACCCAGGACCTGTGGAGAGATTATATGTCTCAGTTGCCCTGGGAGTGTCTATATATATATTCCCCACGAAGTTTTGCAGAAAGTTGCTAAGATAGGGGTCTTGGCATATCTGTACTGTGATCCTGACTTGCAATACAGTAGTAGTAAGACAACAGTGATGATGATTTAAACTTTATATTTATTTAAATTACACTTCATCTGCCACATATCTCTTCCATTGTAAATTTTGTTTCGATGTCTGCTTGTTATGATCTTCTTGGGAATCAAGGGCATCTGACATTTTCCCTAGTTTAGCAGCATGTACACATTTAACCATGTTGTTAGTTATGTTTTACTAGTTGATAAATTAATAAGAATGTTTGATGGACACCAAATTCTGAAAAAAATCTTGTGACAATTTTGTAACTATGTGGGCTGCTCTTAGAATTCCCAGCTTATTTTAGATTATTTTTTTTACTTCTTGTGGGACACCTTATGAAAAGTATTTTGAAAATCAAGATACAGTAAACACTGTTGGGTGCAAACTTTCAGTCAAATGCTTTTATTATTTCCTCATGGAATTTTAGAATATTGGTGAAACTAATGCAATTGTATTTGATGTATGTAATGTTGTCTTATGTTTAATATCTGTTTCTATTTATGCATCCATAATATGCCTTTAAATTTACTAAACTGTAGTTGTAAGTTCAGAAAAATCACCTTTTTATTTAATATGTAATGTTTGCTAAACCCTGGTCAGAGTGCAGTGAAGGTGTTTAGATTTTATATTTATTAACTTCCTTGAGCACACTTGTATAAATATTTTACGGTCCTGACGAAATGTTTGATTTAATTTGTTTTAATCATAGTAGTGCTTATGCTCTGTCTGTAGTCTTTAAATCACTGAATATTTCCTTATGATTTCCCATATCTAACAGGGTGTCTGAAAACATCAGAGAAATATGAATTGAGAGCATTAAACATTTCTTTTTCCATATATATTTTTTCTCAGTATGTGTAATCCCCTTCGTCTCTAGCGTGACTGTTTTTGGTTTTTTTTCAGCTAAAATAATAAAGTATCTCTAAGGGTCAAATTTTTTGCTGTTTCCAGCATCCTTCTCTAAATTATGTAAATGTAGCCCAACAATCTCAACCCCATTTATTCTAATTTATGATTGCTGGAGGTTCAGACCCTACATGACCTATCAGAATAAGGAACAAGGTCAGAAACCAACCCTGTACGCGGTTCCCGTCAATCATCGGGCTTAGTCATGTACACACCCACACTCACTCTTTGCCAGTTTTCACTTGCCGTTTATCCTAAACTAGCCCTGGTTCTTTATACTAGCCCTACTTTCTATATAAGAGGCTTTACTGACACAGATACTTTCAGTTCCTTTTGGTCTTTGATTTCGTAATTATTTTGGCCTATCATGTCAATGTTGTTTTTTGTTAACCAATTATTTTTGTATAGCACTTGTAGTGTCCTTAAAATTCTCGATAAGTAGGTATTCATACACTACTCACATATTTTATTGTGACCATAGTTTCACTCAAGCCATGAAGATATACAGTGTCCTAGTCAACATCTGTGTCATGGAAGTTGAAAGCCTTTTCAAATCAAGTTCATTTTTATTGTTATGTACTGTATGTATATAATGCATAGTTGACTCACTCACTCACTTACTCATAAGCTTATCAACTAAAACACTATTACCCATTTAAGTAAAAAAAGCTGAAATTTGGCAAGATTGTACATCTACGCCAGTAGGCATCTGTTAAGAAAATGCATTTTGATATATCGACATTTAAGGGGATATAACCTCCCCTTAAAATAGAAAAACCCTAAAACCTCAGAAATGCATTATTTGTTGATGATAATGCTGTAGCGAGTAGCCTATTCTTAGGCATGGCATCCTTTTTTTGCTGAGCATTGAGAAGTGGTTGTGTGCAGAGAAATGGGGCTACCACTTTAACAAATGAAGACCAAAGTGAAAGTTTGCAAAGCTCATAGGAGATTTGCTTAGCAAGTTGTGTCCTTGGGTACACACAGTAGTCCCTAATCAGTAGTCTTACTACTCATAATATGGTAGAAAACACACACAATTTCAATGGGTGTTTTTAATATAGCTGTACCCCTTGGATTGTGGATCTCAATTATATAAAGTATCTATACTTCAAACAGCGGAGTGGGTGACGGGATCCCTTGTTTTCTAAACTACATGCAATATTGCGGAAAACTAGAGTATGCCCTTGGAGGTCTTATCGCTATGTGCCTCTTTGGGTTGCAAAGCAGAAGCAGGGAAGAGGTGGTGCATACCAACCTACTTCAAGCCCAGAATACAACACAAGACAGGAGCAATGCTATGGCTTGGTCAGTTTAAATACTTGCATAGCTTAGTAAAGGGGTTCTCAACAGGTAGATCACAGAGGTGAACATTGTACAAAGTTCATGATATTCTTTTCACCTGTTCTTTTCTGTACAGTGCTTATAACAATCAACTCATTACATGTTAGTCAGTCAGTCAGTCATTTTCTAAATCGCTTTGTCCTGAACAGGGTCGGGGAGGGTGCTGGAGCCCATTCCAACTAGCATTGTGCGCAAGGCAGGAACAAACCCTGGAACAGGGCGCTAGTCCATCACAGGCCGAACACACACATTCCAAACACACACTAGGGCCAATTTAGTATTGCCAATCCACCTAACTTGCTTGTCTTGGTTATTAGTAAGTAAGTAATAAATTTAAAGTAAAGCACAATTCACTGTATTGCTTTTGATCTAAGCACTCAAACGTAACGGTACAAGATTACAGATGGAAGCATTATCTTCAAATCTGATTAAAACTACCATTTTTACAGGATGTGTTACAGGGCCAAATTATATTTTTTGCCAGAATTCCCGTTATTTCTACTAATTACCTGTTTCAATGCAGTGTCCTGTAAAATTGTGTTTTCTAATGACCATCAACAAAGGCCATGGTCATTAACTATGAAAAGCAAGAATTGATCTACACAAATGTTTTACCAATGGCCAATTGTATGTAGCATATTCAAGAGTAAAGGGCTCCAGTGAACCAATAAAATTATCCAAATAGCAGAAAATAAATACAAGTCCAAACAGTAAATACAACAGCAAAGAATACATAAAAGAACAACACACACAGAACAGTCAAAAGGTAAGAATGGCAGTGGTTCATTGAAAAATGATGTGGATTTTTCAGAAATAAGATGGGACCAAAACCTGGACCAGCACATGAGCATACCAGATTTTTCTGGTCTTGTCAGTTCTTTTTATTGGTGGGTTTAGTTCATGTGGTTATTGGTGAGTGGCTAGATCAAGCAGTGAAAATAATGGGACTCTGAAATATTTTCATTCAGGAGTGTTGTTGATCTGAAAGGCATACTAAGCCTACTTTATTTTAAGACAAGATGAAACTAAGCAAAAGTGACATTTAGGCCATATAAATACTTACAAATTATTGCAGTTCTGAGTGAATGAAATTAAACATTTTTAATTTGAAAAAAATTTGTGTATTTTTTAGATCCTTCATAGTTCTAAGAACGTGCAACTTAGTAACTGCGGGCTCTCTGTATCTGCATCAGTGATTTCATGTGACATGAGGTTAATTACGAGAACCGGTCATTCTGATATAAAATTGCTATATTTGATCTAAAGTGATTATTATCTGTCACATAAATTTACAGCAGATGCTATGCCAAGAATGAAAGGTTTTGATGAAGACAGTGTTGCATCACTCAGCACGACGCAGGACGAGACGCAGGACAGCTTTGTCATGGACAATGGAATACCAAACTCCTCTCCCATGTTTCACGGGGGTTACATGCTAGCAGCTTCGTTCTGGCCAAAGGTAAAACCCTGGTTTCTATTCAACAATATCCATTTTGACTATACTTGACTTCTCTGTAGCATTTACCTTGCTCACAATTGCTGTTTTTCTAAAACATTATTCAAGTATTTCATTTCTAGTATATGTCCTTCTGTTAGCTGTGATAGTTGTCAATGATAAAATCAAAATTTGTTTAATGCAAAGTTAAATATATGAGACTGTTTGGGCATGTGGTGTGATCTCCTGGTATTAGTTAAAAGTATCTGTTTTGACCCCCATAGTCAACAAATGTAGACTTAAGAGTGGTTCTCATGTTCAGTAAATAACAGTTTAAATGACCAGAATAAAAATAAAATACTGTCATCTCAGTGGAATCTGAAGCTTCTTATAGATCTTTTAGAAAATATTGTTCTTTGCCAGAAAATGCAGCATTATAGAGTCATTATAGGGCCATTATTGGCATGCTAATCAACATGTACCTCATTTAGGTGGTGCTTGCTATTTTGTGGGTAGTGCACTGCACAGCAATGGAAAGGTCATCAATAAAAGTTGATGTTTTTTATGAAAAAATAAAGGTCTTTTGTTTTAATTTTCTTTCCTGTCCTCAGGATCGTGTCATGATCAACCGTCTGGACAGCATTTGCCAGGCAATCCTCAAAGGGAAATGGCCAACTGTGCGAAGGACATATGATTGCAACGCAGTAGCATCCTTCTACACTACCAAGTTGCTGGACAGCCCTACTGCAGCTGCTAACTTAAGCGACTCCAGAGTCGGCACACCTCCACTGCCGGGCCTCAGGGAAGACCCGTCAGTGTCGCCTCAGATGTTAAAGGTGAAGAAGCATGTACAACAAGAAAAGGAGTTTACAGTGAAAATCAATGACGTATGTTCATTTCTTTAATTCCCTGTAGGACCTGAATGCGAGTCGCAATGCGCAGCATGCTTCTTACTGCAGAGGGCTGCCTTGGCACATTGTATATACTGCTCTTCCTTCTGCACTTAGGCCACTGTCTGAAGCCCGGGGTGGAGGTAGTCTGTTAGAGCACTTATTAAGTGAAGGAATATTAAAGTTAAATGGAAATTCCAGAGTCCCTTTTTTCCTTCCCTCACAACCTTGACTGGCCTAGTCGCTTTTCTGCAGTTTTCTCACAACACTGGTCTGCGTGACAATTATGTGCTTTTGTGTGTTGTGGATAGATTGGCATGCACTTGCAAGGCTCGTGTTCTGTAATAACCACAAGGTCCTTTCATCTGTGGTCCAATAAAGTTGAGCAGGGAATATATATTTACACAAAAACTTTTTCCTTTGCCACTTTCTTATTCTGCTCATGCTTCCTCAGATTTCTGTTGTAAACTGTCCTACTTACCTGTGTCATTACATTAATTTATTCTTTAGAAGGAGTTTTCAGTTTGTGTTATCACTTGTCCGAAGTGCGCACATTTTCTGCTGTATTTTTTACATTTTGTGTTCATGTTTTTGCTCTTGTTACAGCAGGAAGGTGGGCTGAAACTGACTTTCCAGAAGCAGGGCCTTCCCCAAAAGCGACCTTTTGAAACTGATGATATTCCAATGGGCCAGCAGCAGTATTTGGCTCGTCTGCGTGAACTGCAAAGTGCCTCAGATGCCAGTTTGGCTGATTTCACCAAGCCATTGGCTTCCTCAGGTATATATTTTCATAAAGAAAACAGTCTGCAGAGGTTACCTGATTTGTCTGTGTCATGCTTGGCATTCATGGTTACAGTTCAAAATTAAAGACGTTTTTTGGATAGATCACTAAATATGTGAAGACTACATGTTAAGCTCATATTTATAATGCAACCTGGCCATGTTCATTTGGGCGTAAATATTTTTTTGTTTTAAGTTTAGTTTAGCTTATTCTGTAAACTGGAGAAAAAGTGGTCTTAATTCTATGTATCACTCCGTCCCACAAAGGTCATCCAATGGTTTCTTCAGATTTACACTAATAATAATAATAACAACAACAACTTTATTTATATAGCACCTTATCATACATTTTCATGCAACTCAAGGTACAGATTAATAAACAAAACAAAGATATATCACATTTACTTGGATTATTATCATTAATTAATACTCTGATCATTTCTAATAAATGTAAGTATACTAAATGCAAAATCGGCCAGGTAGTGTTAAGCAAAATTTAACCACTGAAGTGCAAAACAAACCTTCACTCTTATCAGGAAAAGGTTTTCTAATTAAAATATTAATACATTAAGTCTGAAAATAGAACAACCAAATCTAATTAATATATAAAAATAAATATACACTGTATATCTACATTTTACTTAAGCATCCCATTGATGTTATTAAAATTAATGAAAAGATACAAAAGCAAGTAAAACAGTCCATAGCAGTTTCAGTTGATTTAGGATGTAGATGGAGTAGTTATTTTATTTTATTCCTGGATGTGATTAGTTGACCAGCTGACACAGAGGAGAGGAAAACAAAAAAACTCCTACAATGGGCCATAGAAAAAAATAAACCTCTGGAGAGCTGTGGTATATGGGTCTGCAGCACAGGAAAAGGTGGCAGATTTTAAATAAATAAATAATGGATGCACTCTGTGCCTTGTCAGCCGCCACATTATCAGCTTGGGACGGCAATCAGGTGATTGCACCTGCAACCACTCCCCTGCATATAAAAGGGAAGAGCCAGGAATCGGGGAAAAAAAGGCATCAGAGTGGAGGTTAACACTAGAATTACCAGAGTCTACGAAAAAACTTGTAGATTTGGCTCACCTTAAAACCGTTCTCACCTCTCCGCCAGCGTCTTTTATCTTCTAAATGTGCTGATTAAGACGAGCAGCAAGCAGCCGGCTATTCCATCCCCCACCGTCGCAGAACGTTCACTAAGTTTTCCCAGCTCATGCCTTGTTTGATTATCTGGGAGTGACTGAACTGCTGGAGATTTAAAGTGGAAATAATAAATCGCTATTTGGAGCACACGCATTTCGTGTGTGTTCCTTTTCTACAGTAATCTGTGTAAACACATTTTTAAAACAGAAACGTTTTTCATATTTTAGTAGTAAATGACAAAATGTAGGCATAAACTATATAATGTATGTAGCCTGAAGTCCAAAGATCAAGTAAACACTTTCACAAAAGGTTCAAGGAAGAGACAACAACTTCAAGTGGCATAGCGGTAAGATTTGCTGACTTGTAATCAAGAGTCCCCGGTTCGATCCCCACTCACTCCTATATTTGCCGTTTTCAGTAGTGAGCTGCTCTTTTTGTTAATGTTATACAGTACACACATACATTTGGTTTGCGTCTGTAACACACGGTGTGCATTTATAGGACTTGTAAAAGTTAACTTTTTTTTAACTTTTATTCTCCCTAAATCACGATCACGATACATACCACCGCCCAGGGATCTGATGCTGTTATTTTTCATTTGAAATGGAATAACTGGAGATGTGAGTGGTGTTTTGAGAAAATGGAACTGGACATTCTCTCATCTGGAGGGATTAAAGTTGACACACAAATGCTGGCAAATCTGCCTTCTTCGTATCTCGCCGGCACTTGATTTTTTTTTATTCAGTTTTATTGAGTGTTCCTGCTCATGCTGAATTAGTGTGCACCTTTATGGTGTATAATGTCAAAAAAAAAAAAAAAACACAAACGTGGGTATATATGATATTTGTAAATATTCGTTTTATGACCTGTATAGTACATTTCGGAAAACTTTGTGGCACGGATGCAACATTATTCATATTCATTCGCATAACATCTTGCGGTTTGTAATCAGTGACTGCGTGTTTTTTTTTCCCCGATCTTGCCAGTCCCCACATGTTGCTGTATGCTGTTTCTTTTGTACTCCAGGACATGCAAAGGATAGAATAGTACAGAGAAGTAACTTCAGCGCTATATGCCATCATCAGATTCAAATGTTAACTGTTCACAGACACGCAAGGATCGTCTTTCCTACATTTACAACGTGTGTACCTGTTACAGTGTACACGCTTCTCTCTATGCTGTGGTTTCTATTACACACCTGTAAGAAAGAGACAATATATGTGAAAACATCATTGCACTAATGCAATATTATTTGAAAACGAACAGCATCAGATCGGGTGTGGATTTATGCTGGCGCTATTACTGAAAGAAAAAAAAGATCAACATGTGCGTTGATCCTGCAGCACTGAATAAGCTCACACACTCTAACAACCCCAGCCCATCTGACTCTTAGGTAACAGCGCAAGTACAGACTCAAACCAAGTGTGATCAAGAGTCCCCGGTTCGATCCCCACTCATTCCTATATTTGCCGTTTTCTGTAGTAAGCTGCTCTTTTTGTTAATATTATACAGTACACACATACACTTGGTTTGCATCTGTACTTGCGCTGTTACTTAGAGTCAGATCAGGAGGGGGGGGGGGGGGGGGATGTTAAAGCGCGTGAACTTATTCAGTGCAGCAGGATCAACGCACATGTTGAACTTTTTTTTCTTTCAGTACATGTGCCTTCCCTGTTTATTTATATATCTAGTGACTTTTCTACCTGTCTGTCTCTCTATTACGCAGTGCTCTGTCTGTCTGTGTGTTATGGATCTTAAAAATAACAGTTATAAGGACTCTTGTTCATGTTAATTGCAGTCTCAATTGTTAAAAGATATTTTAAAAGGACCATCCCACATGAAAATATAACGATCTCATTAACTGACACTGCATACCAATTTATAAATTTTATGTTCGTTTGAGGTTAAAAAGAAAAAGAAAAATAACACTTTCTCCTCAATGGGAAATCAAACTCAGGTCTCTGAGGGACAGTACCAGGTAGCTAGGAGGAGAGCCCCTGGAGAGGAGTGTGTGGACAGCACTCGGAGCAGTTGAAATGTGTCACTCTGGCTGAGCATGTACAAGGAGTGAACAGGTGTGCAAGTGATTTGCCGCAGATGACCGTGATGGCAGCAGGGGTCGATGAGGCTGGGACTGAGAGTCCCAGTGTGATTGCCATGGCTTATGGGGACCCAAGCCTAGGTCCAGAGAGGGAGCCTTACTGTAGGTATGGAACAGCAGGGACCTGAACCCATAGAAGGTTGGCTGTGTCTGTCGGCAGGTGGATTCCTCTGCTGCAAGGGATAAGCAGAGGAATCGTTAGCTTTAAAAAAGATGCACTGGGCTTTTAGAAAAAGGACAGTTTTAACCTTGTTTGAATGGCTTTATTTATTCAGATATTGACCTTCGCAAACATTTGTTGGATTATTTATTTATTGAACATTTTGCACTCTTTGGATGTCTTTGTTTTTTAAATAAAAGCAATGAGCACTGTTTCACCTTCCCCTAGCTTTATGTGGTGTCCTCATTTGCTTGGCTCATCCCTCAAACGGTCTCAGCAGTGAAGGTTTCAAAAGGCTTCTGGTGAGACCCAGTAGCGTGGGGCTAACCTGCACCCTCACAAGGGCCATGGTCGGAAGACAGAATTGAGTAAATTAAATAGTTAAGTCTGATGGTAATCAGTTTGTGCATCATGAAAGTCAGAATGACCTAGGCCAGCTGGTCGCCCACCCTCCACTGGATACTGTTGATACAGTTAGCACAGTCGATAATAAAGGTATCAAAGTCCTCCTCATTCCCTCCAGTACCCCAGGTAACTGCAGAATAGACATTAAGGTTGATGGAGAGCTAAACTTATAATCAGATCACTATATTATGATATAATTACTGGAAAGCAAGGTTTAAAAAGAGGGTTTTTAGAAATGTTTCACAGATTTAGCCTGGCGTATTTCTGTTGGTTCCATTTCTGACATAACCTTTAAAACAGGATTACAGGGGACCACGAGCCAGCCAAAAACAATCTGAAGGGCATGACTCAGATTTTGGAAACATGCTAATTCCCTAAAGACAAAGACAGAACTTAATGTAAATATAGATATAGAATGGGAAATTTAAAAACCTAGAATAAACAGACACTAGCAATCAAAAACAGTATTTGAACAGAATGGGGGAGGATGCGGCTTCTGTTAAAACTAAGCAAAGCAACATAGTATCTATCTATCTATCTATCTATCTACAAATTGTATACTTCTACTCCAATAAAAGGGATTAAAAGTTACTTTTCTTGTGCTTCTTTGAGACTTGTTAAATTATCGTGAAATCGTGCCCACTTCATTTAACTGTGTGTTTTAAAGTGCTTCCTCATACTTTAAATACATTTACATTTTACAGTATCTTAGCTCAGCACATTCACATACTTTCTTGTTACTTGAAAAGTGCAAGACTACCTATTTAATTGGTGCAAGGATTCTAGATTCAAAATATTTTCTTATGCTTCTACTATAGAACTGCACTTACATTTTTATTTAAATTTTAAATTAAATAGAAAGTGGAATTTTTTTGCTTGTTTGGCTATTGAGGCATATGAATTCTCTAACAATAAAGTAAGAGGATGAAAATGACTTGTATAGATTTGCTTTGTGTGTGTGGATTACTGTTTTTTTGCTTATACAATATGTGTGACATAAGGAGTAACTAGATAATGAGCACTGCATTCTCATGGTATATCTGGCATGTGTTGTTGGCTTCCAACGTCCTACCCGGAGGATTAGCTTTGAACAACTAGGACATTGGATATCTCTGGGTCCATGGTTGTTGAGGCTGATCCTCCAATTAGCTGTGAACCACCCAATTTCACTGAGATTGCACAGGTGGTGAACCAGCTGAGAGGAGGAAAGGCTGCAGGGATCTGTGGTATCCGGAGTGAACTTCTCCAGGCTGGTGGTAAGGCTGTCTTCCTGGCATTGCAAGCAATCTTTGCTTCCATTTGGGAGACTGGCATCATCCCAACTGACTGGAAAACGGGACTCGGGTCGTCCTCAATAGGATCCGTGATCACCTGCTCACGTACCAGCAACCGGAACAGTCTGGTTTTACACCTAAGAAGTCTACCATCAACCACATCCTGGCACTGTGGGTTCTCATGGAGCGCAAACGCGAATATCGGCAGAGTTTCTTTGCAGCCTTTGTCAGTTTTCATAAAGCGTTCAACTCAGTTGATCGAGCTGCCCTGTGGGACATCCTGAGGGTTCGCAGGATCCCCTCAAGGTTGCTGGATATCATGGCCGGCCTGTACACTGGTACTGTGAGTGCTGTGCAGAGTGGAGGCAGAACCTGTGTTTTTCCCAGTTGATTCTGGAGTTCGTCAGGGGTGTTGTCTTGCTCCTACTCTGTTCAATGCTTGTATCGAGTGGGTGTTGGGCAAGGTCGTGGGGTCCAGCGGCTGTGGGGCATCTGTTGGTGAAGAAAGATTCACGGATCTTGACTTTGCTGACGATGCTGTGATCTTCACGGAGTCAATGGAGGCTCTGATCGGGGGGCTTGAGAGACTCAGCGAGGCGTCTGAGTGTCTGGGCTTGCAAGAGTCCTTGATAAAAACGAAGATTCAGGCCTTTAATGACCTCTTGGGCACAGCCATCAGCAGTGTGTCTGTCTGCGGAGAGAGTGTCGACCTCGTTCAGAGGCTTACTTACCTCTGCAGTAACATTCATGTCTCTGGTGACTCTTCCTATGAAGTCAGTAGACGGATTGGGAGAGCATGGGGGTCATGAGGTCGCTGGAAAGGGGTGTGTGGCGCTCCTGATATCTATGCAAAAGAATGAAGGTCCAAGTCTTTAGAGTCCTGGTGCTTCCCGTCTTGCTATATGGTTGCGAGATATGGACGCTATCCAGTGACCTGAGATGAAGACTGGACTCCTTTGGTACTGTGTCTCTCTGGAAAATCCTTGGGTACCATTGGTTTGACTTTGTGTCGAATTAGCGGTTGCTGATGGAGTCCCAAATGAGGCACATCACCTGCATTGTAAGGGAACGTCAGTTACGATACTACGGCCATGTGGCGCTTTTCCCGAGGGTGATCCAGGTTCGTAAGATCCTTATTGTTGGGGACCCGAGTGGCTAGACCAGGCCAAGGGGTCGCCCACGTAACACCTAGCTGCGGCAGATAGAGGGTCATTTCTGGAGGGTGGGACTGGACCGTGTGTCTGCTTGGGGGGTTGCCAACCGGGATCCTGAGCTGTTTCGTTGTGTAGTGGGTGCGGCAATGCACTGTACCAGTGCATGCTCCCCAACTTGACTTGCCTTGACTTGTTGTTGGCATATATGACATTAGCCTGACTTTTCTGTTAATGTTTTAATTAGTTCTGCTAATTTCTCTATCACCTCTGAAAAGTGTTTTGTCATGATTTAGGTGCCTCTGGTCAATTGAGACCAAATGGAGTTCTTGAACCACCTATGGCAAAGAGGAGAAGAGGCAGGAGGAAGAATGTAGAAGGAATTGACTTGCTCTTTCTAAATAAGAACAAGGTTTCTTTAAACAATGTAAGAGGATTTGATTTCTAATGTAAAGGCAAAGTGTTTGATCATACAAACCCTTGTTTATATTTTATAATATCTGTGTGCTAGGTCTTTTGAAAATGTTGTCTTTAGCTTGTGCTTCTTTTGCATAGCTTTGTAGATATTTTTTTTCTGGATCTATTTTACTTGTTTGCCATTCAGGCTATAGGTCTACCTAGATGTTTAGTAGTGACGAGATTTAAAATAACAAATGTTTTATTCTGTAATTATGGACTGAGAGTGTTTAAAGCTAATTGTTTTACATAGTTCAAATGAAAACTTTTCACAAAGATAAATGTAACGATGAGCTACTTATGATCCATACTTGGTGTGAATGATGCTCTGAAAAAATATTGTCTAGTTCCTTTAAAATGGACGTCATGCTTGTTCTCCTACTCTGAATGTGTTGCTCGTTGTTAATCATTTTCTATGCAGGTTGGAAGTACTCTTCAAGTTAGTCCCAGCATGTTATACTGCCAGGGCCAGGGGACACTAGATATGGAAAGCCGAATCCCAGTCATCAATTTAAAAGATGGAACACGACTTGCTGGAGATGACGCACCAAAGAGAAAAGATCTAGATCAGTGGCTGAAAGGTCACCCAGGTTATGTGGCCGATGTTGGGGCTTTCATCCCTGTGAGTATCCTTTCCTTTTTTTTAATAACACCTTTACAATAACTTGTATAACGTCTTTAAAATGCTAACATTTTAGTACTTTCAATGAAAGTAGAAATATTAAGGGAAACTAGGTGATCTAGATGGTGAACTTCTGGGCTGCAATCCAAAATGATGTTGTTTCACACACTATTACTGACTCAGTGTGTGACCCTGAGTGAATTACTTGACCTGACATTGATCCCGGTATAGAATTAGGAAAGTAATTATGCTCAACTTGCAAGTGTTTCAGCTGTAGAATTATTATTATTATATGAAAGATGACTGGCAAGATCAAGATTCATTACTAATGTATACATGTATATTTTTGTTATTCATTTTACACTTTTGAAGTTATATTGTGCCTTACTTTAGTTTTCATTAATAAAAATAAAATATACTGTACTACTTTGTGTTAATGTTGACTCTAATCTGAATAGCTTTAAATTATTGTTGTGAATTCCTTGAATTAACCACATTTTCCTTTGTTAGGGTGTGAGTAAAATGCCTTTTCAAGATGGGCAACCCAAACAGAAAAGGCATCGTTGTAGAAATCCAAATAAAATTGATGTGAACAGCCTGACTGGAGATGAACGTGTTCAGGTCATCAACAGGAGAAATGCGAGAAAGGTAAACTACTAAACCCCCTGTCTCTCTATTATATAAAAAAAACCCTGGGAGAGAAAGACTTGGGAGATGAGACGTGATCTTCACGTGAAGATCACGGAAGACACTTAAAAGACCCGCGAGACGAAAGAGATTAGCCATGGACCTTAAACATGAGACTTTGTGCCAACAGATTGACTCAGGACCGTCTCGCGGGGACGTAGAACATGAGATTCTTGCAAGACACACCCTACTTACAACCAATATCAGATAAGACCACGGACAGCAAAACACTCAGTCGTGTAAAGGATTTGAGCACACACAGATCCAGGGCTCTCAGCGCATTATAAAGCGTGTAAGGACAATATATTATAGATGAAACGTCGACGACTAAGCGAAAAAGAAAGAGCAGCACGGAGAAAAGAGACTCAAAAGCACTGGAAAGAAAAAAATGCAAAAAAGAAAAAGAATAATCTAGGTGCAAATTCAGAAAATAAGGAAAGTAATAATCAGCCCGGAACAAGTGGAACTGAAAAAAAGCATGTCCAATCGGGCTCAGAATTAAAAGACAGAGTAAAAGACAAAGTAGAACTTCATAAAGATGTTCAAAAACGTTGGCGCTATACACATGCAGAGCAGGTTAGAGATTACAAAGCAGTGGAATTCGAAGGGCTCAAAAAAACGGCCCAATACAAATGCAGAGAAAGTTAAAGAATGTGAAAGCAGGAAAATTAGAAAGTATCAAAAAAGAAAGTAAAAATCGCAGTAGCGCAAACAAACGGAAATTATTACTCGGAAAAAAGGGAAAATAATCACCACGGACCAGGTGTCATTGAAAAAAAAAAGCAGGACAAAGCGAGGAATGGAGATCGAATATATAGACATAGGTGATATTTCAGAAGTATGTAAATACTGTAAGGCTTTGAAGTTTAAGTCAGAGTATTTCAAAAACGGAGTTTACCTCACATGCATTTATTGGTTACTTTGCAAAAAAAAATTATTGACTTCTGATGATGTAGATCGCTTTGTCTGTGCTGAAATTCCAAACAGAGAAACCAATCCTGAATTATGGTAAGTCATTAAACACATGTCTCACGGACCTCATCCATATTACTAACCGAGAATGCTAAATCGGATGGACGCAGGGACATCCGGCCATGGGCCGTAGCCGCAAAAAGACGTACTACGCAGGCGCCCCAAGAAATGAGGCGCCGCGAGAGGCGGACAAGACCACACAAAAAAAAAGAAGCCAAGAGCACCACACAAAGCCCATTGGACACGAAACAGGACAGACTTCGGACATAGCACACGAAACGTACACAAAAACGACGATTCAGACCCACGACCACAGTAACATAAATAACAAATGACACACAAAGCCACATTTCTAAATGAACCGTCCATATTAAACATACGTCATCTCAACACGTTCACAATATGCAGCATAGGTAGATCTCATTACAATGAGACACTATTAACTGTTCAACCGCAGAAAAGGCTCCATATTAACAGTGAGTGCGATCCTCCTTATTACTTATCCATATTTCTCACGCTCAAGAACAAATAAGTCATGAATTCACGATCACAGGTACAAAACGATACCGCTCGGATAACGGGACCAAACACAATTCACACTATGCAGCATAGGTGGATCTCATTACAATAAGGCACTATTAACCGTTCAACTGCAGAAAAGGCTCCATATTAACAGTGAGTGCAATACTCCTTATTACTTATCCATATTTCTAGAAGAAAAAATGTCTCGGCTCCAAAAACGCAAAGCTCAAATAAAGCTTCTAACTAACGATGTACCTAAAAGTAAAAACTTTATGAACTGCATTAGATCCTACAATAGTTCATTTGCTTTTGCATCTACCGGAGTAAATATCAGGCCACCAAAAGGCAATGGCCCATACTGCTTTCGCATATGTGCACAAATACTGCATCGCATTGGAACAGTGCACCCTGAAACAAATCAACAACGCAAATATGCACAAATCTACATCCTAGATCTACATGACGCAATCTATCAATCAAAGTGCTGCATCGCAACAGGCACGGATTCAAAACGAAACACCTCCCGTCTCAGACATACGTTAAAGGCAGCGAAGGGTAGAACGGGATTATCACACAGCACAGGCAAATCGATTACAGGTCCAAAACAACACGTCCCAAATACTACACATGCAACAACGCGCCTCTCAAACGGCACAAGCAAAACATACACCAGGAAAATTCATTCGGATTAATGAATGTCATTTGCAATCATTGTCATTCAGTTCACTTCCCTGAAGAAACAAATGGCAATACAAGTAATACATTTACACGTTGTTGTCAAAAGGGTCAAA
This sequence comes from Erpetoichthys calabaricus, assembly GCF_900747795.2. NCBI lineage: Eukaryota > Metazoa > Chordata > Cladistia > Polypteriformes > Polypteridae > Erpetoichthys > Erpetoichthys calabaricus. The sequence continues at coordinate 35,755,647 of NC_041402.2, forward strand.
TTAGACTGCCTCCTTTACATTCATATCCTGAATATCTACAGAAGCTTCTAACTAACGATGTACCTGAAAGTGAAATCTTTATCAACTGCATTAGATCCTACAAATCGGTATCCACTATGAACATTAACGGTGGCACTGCACGTGACATCCGTCTTGCAAAAATGTTAATTATTGATGAATGTACAATGGCATCCTGTCACTTACTCAACACCATTCATAAACCTCTACAAACGTTTATGAATAATAATATTCCCTTTGAAGGAAAGGTACTTTTATTAGGAGGAGATTTTAGACAGTGCTTAGCTATTCTTACACATGCCATGCGCTCAGCTATTGTTCAGTGCACCTTAAAATACGCAGACAATTGGCATTGCTTTCAAAAGATACAGTTAGTAAAAAACATACGATGTCCAGAACCAGATCATAACAATTGCTTATTACAACTGGGAGATGGTACACTCACCAATACAGATGGACTTCACCCACATATTATTACAATTCGTCAAGCCTTTATCTGCGACGACTTAGTTACAGACAGATTTGGAACAGCAATCTCATTAGACCAAATGCCCCTTTTAACACAACGCACTATATTATGTCCAAAAAATATTAATGTGGAAAAAATAAATACCCAAGTCATTCCATTACTTCCTGGAGAGACACAACTCTTTCTAAGCTCTGACAAACTTGACTCTGATCACAACAATAACCATCTTCATTGACATTACAAGTTCTGACCTGGAATTACCTTTTACACTTAAACGGCGTGTACAAAGACATTTTCAAATAAACCTTTACACTGTGCCACACACTTTATTGTTTGCTTTCTATTTGCATCATCTACACCTTCACACTATTCTATATCTCATTCATACATCACGCTCTTTGTCATTCCCAACACCAGGGGTTGGCGAGCGAAGCGAGCAGGGGGCAGAGCCCCCTAGTTTAAAAGATTCAGCATGTTGGAACATTCCAAATATTGTTTTTAATGAAGTTCTGAAATAAAAGTGAAACTAATGAAATAGCAACAATTCAAAGAAAAAAAATTCCTAAAAGTGTGTATCCTGAAAACCAAACACGGGGGTTGGCGAGCAAAGCGAGCAGGGAGTGATGCCCCCTACTTTAGAATATTATTTTGTGTCTTATTCGTTTGGTGAGCGATAGGACATGACAAAATAGTACTTTTGCTTAATTCTGATTGGGAGAATTAACAATAATCTTTTGCAGTGCCAGGGTTATGACACTTTTTTTTTTTTTTTTTAGGTTGGTGGTGCTTTTGCACCACCTCTCAAAGACATTTGTCGATTTCTTCAAGAAAATCCAGAATATGGAATTCCACCAGAATGGGCTGATGTTGTAAAAAACTCTGTAAGTAAATCTTGTGTGCACAAGGTCATCATTATTTCTTTCGCCAGTTTCAAGAAACCAGAAATCCTAAATACTAAGAAGAGATCAACTTATTTTAAACAGTCATAGAGGATTTGTTGATTTATTCAGAATTCTTTTATTTTAGGGTTTCCTTCCAGAAAGCATGTTTGATCGCATTCTTACAGGACCTGTGGTTCGGGAGGAGGTGAGCAGACGTGGACGGCGGCCCAAGAGTGAGATTGCCAAGGCAGCAGCTGCAGCCTCAGCAGCAAATACCCCCATTCTTGGTGTTAACCCTCTTCTTGCTAATGGCCTGCTTCCTGGTATGGACTTGTCTAGTCTTCAGGCTCTTCAACAAAATCTGCAGAGTCTACAGTCATTGCAACTGACAGCAGGGCTCATGGGATTACCAGCTGGTCTAGCCTCGGGGGATGCCAATAATCTGGCCACCATGTTTCCCATGATGCTGTCTGGCATGGCGGGACTGCCTAACCTTCTGGGTTTAGGTAGTCTCTTGACTAAATCTTCCGAAACATTGACCTCTGAGGATACAAAGGGAAATGGAGCCAATGAGTCTTCAAAGCTATCATCAGATATGAAAAATGAAAGGACAGAAGGTCAGTCAGCAGAACCTTGCTCAGGAGAGCCTTCTGCCTCAAACTCTCCATCAACCTCAATGTCTACTTCATTAAATGCTTCTGCTGTGGCTGCTGCAGCAGTGACTGGATCTCACTCATTAGCTCTTAATCCCTTATTGATATCTAGTATGCTATATCCAGGGATGCTTCTCACTCCAGGCCTTAATCTTCCTATTCCAGCATTGTCTCAGTCCAATCTCTTTGATGTGCAAAAAAGTGTAAACAGTGACTCGACCCTAGCGAGTGTCTCCGAGGAGACAGTAGAAGAAGTGAAACGGGAACATCGGGCAGAGCAGGCAGAGACTGTTATGCCTACCCCTGACATCTGTGCAGATGACGGTTCAGACAAAGATGTATCTTCATCAGAGTCCCAGAGCTCCTCCTCCTCCTCCTCAGACGATTCAGATTCTAGTGATTCTGACTGAAAAAAAAAATATATATATGTATATATATATATATATATATATATATATATATATATATATATATATATTAGTGTTAATGTACTGCACTTATTTTTTTCTTTGTAAATAATGAAAAAGTGTTGAGTGTAAAAAGAAAAATAAAGAAAAAAGACAGGAAAATCCTATCCTGAAATTACTGAAATGAGATTTCAGTGTTTCTTCAGAGGTACAATACTGTTTTGTACAGTTTGCATGTAAATCTTTATTAGACTTCTGAAGTTGTGATCTTGTATTACACAATGGTGTAGAATCTCAATGAATTAGAAAAAAAACACATACAAAAATGCATTATTGTAATTTTTGGGATTTAATTTTATTAAAAACTGTGCTCAAGATGAGCTGTACATTTAATATATTTGGTGATGAAATGAAAAAAGAAAAGACTTTATATACATATTTTGATTTAATTTGTAAATATTTTTACAGCCTCCTTGACACTTATAATTTACAGATCAAACTTTGGAAAACTCAGCAATAACTTGGGCAGCTAATGAATGTCACAGAAGCTGTAGAATCTATGTGTCAATGAAACCATCATCTCTACAGATCCTTAGCTGTAGCCAGCTGTCTTCTCAGAGCCACCTGTAAGCCCAGGTCTCTCAATGCTGTTCTCTCACAGATGTCAGAGAGGAAGTTGAATAGCAAAGCACCTACATGCAGGTGTTTGGTTCTTTTATTTTTAATCTTCAAAAGATTATTTCTAGACAATATTAAGTATGAATATTACGGATTATCTTGCAAAGTGGATGTTCTAAAGTGAGCTGCACTTTAACCTGAGTTGCACTTTTTGGCCTCAGTATTCATTTTGCCTTATGTGTTTTTTTTTTGTTTTTTTTTTTTTTAATTTCTGTTTGTTTCATTTTGTTTTGTTTTTTTTACCTTATGTCCAAACCTAACCTTGGTTTGGTTTGCAAAAAAAGCTCTTGATTTGTGCACAATTCTTTCGGCTCTGATTGGAAGCAAGGCTTCAAATGCTCTTGATCATTACTGGTGATATTTTGAATTCAGGTACAGTTGTGTTAAATAATTTTTAACAAGGAAAAAAAAAACACTTTCCCTCCCCCCCAGCTAGCCAACTGAACTGGCCTCGTTACCTCAGCTGAGTTGAAATATAAAGTTTACAGCAGTTTCTTGATTGTTTGCGAATTAAAACAAAAGCAAGAAAATCTGTACAGAGTTGTTCATCTCACAGACTAATGTGCCTGCCTTTGCTTGGTGTTTTTCTACTATTTTATTTTTGAATCTCCTGCCACTTTTTCCAGGTTTTTTTTTTTCCTTTTTTGTAGAAGGTGGTCTGGATTTGAATATTCCATGTTCCAGCTTTGCTGCCAGTTGTCAATCTCCACAATTTGTCTTTAGATTTTTAGAATGAAGCTGCACGACAACTGGCTGTGCATTTGACTTTTGGTGGGCCTCAGAGGCAAGGAAGGGTATCCCTAATCTAGCTAAAGCTAATAGTAGTTGTGCATTGGGTGTGCCTTTCCTGGTGTGACCCAGAAACTGCTGCACTGGTATACGAGACAGTTTTTGCAGCCTGTAGTGATTCAGAGAATTCTGTTAAAGCAATAGTATTATAAGCTTGGGCCACGCAACCATCATCAGTATTCTCATAGACATACTGACCTGGCAGTATCTTCTCAAGGACACAGTATATTTTATATATATTATATATAAAATAATTAATATAAATTTTATATATATTATATATATTGCTAAAACGCGGACCATGTGTTGTTGTTAAACTCGGCTCTTTCCACACTCCAGCTTCCTAGGTTTGTTCTTTCTGTCATGTGCCAGACATGCAGTGAACTGTTAACTTTATGGGAGATTTTAGCTGCTATCTGTGAACCATTCTCAAGTTAAATGTTTGTATTGCTTTTGGTAGAGCTGAAAAATATGCCCAGCATTGTTACCCACCAGTGTTTTGAAGTGGTGCTATTGATTGGTTGATTACAGGCATTCAGTTTGATGCTGGAAACTGTACCATGATGGGAATGAATTACGTGGAGGCAATATGCACTAAACAGCAGCTTGGTAGAACTTCATCCACAAGCTGAATAATTGATTGATTTTTATCATTGGATGCTATCTGTGGTTGACCAAAGTTCAAAAATTAAAACACACACATTTATGTTAAAGGATAAGGTATTAGTCTGTGTGAAAAGCTTAGAAGTAAGGTTATTTGTGCCCTGATAGCAATTTATCCTAAATGAGGGACCTGCTTAGAGGAATGAAGTCATCTGCCTACCACCCATGTCTGTCACTTAAATACCATAGCAGTGGCTGCCTCTTTCATTTACAAATTCTCCCCCAGACAACTGAAGTCATCCTTCAATTTGGCAAACAACACAGAATAAAATTGTCAATTTACAGTGTACATTTTAAATTTGGAAAAAAAATGTTTCTATCTACGTGTATGATATATAGATAGAAGACATCCTTCCATCGAGTGGCCTGTAACACTTCAATGCTTTCAGTTGCCAGAATATTCCTTGTGACAATCCAAAGTACTTGTACTGATGGGTGTATCGGCAAGTCATTATGCAAACTGTTCTTGTATGCAGGAGTCACGGGGAAAGATGAAATACACTAAAGAAAGAAAGATGCTAATAAATAAATCATCTTCAAAAAATAATTCATGTTAAGTAGTTGCTAAAAATAGCTGTTCCTGCCTTGTATTTGTATACTTTGTCCTGAGCTTGATAATATCTTGAAAATCATATAAAAGTCCATTGTTTTTTCCATTTGGACAGTTGCAATATTTGCAAGTTGTGGTCTGTGTAGTCAAAATAATGCTTTCTGTAGATGAGGAAGTCTTAAAAAGTCATTTGTAATTTATTGAATTACTTTCTATGAAGTTCTATAGAGCAAATGGAAGTTTAATTATTTTTATTAAACATATTCTTTGACTATCCATGAAGTCTGCCTGTCTCCCTTAAATTATAGCATGTATCCTGAATGGTGGATGCACTGAGTGGATGTTACTGTAAATGTGTACATGTGTAATAGTGTTCAGGCTTTCAGTCTGTCAGAATTTTTTAAGTAACTTCATGTATGTGGTTTACTTGTCATTTTGAAGTACAATGTGATTTTTAATTGATGGTAATCCTAACCTCAAGTTCATTTTTCATACAGCAATTTTTGTTAGCAGAAGTTGCACATTTGCCTGGTTCTGAAGACTCGATGCGAGCGAAAAGCAATGCAGTCCTTGCAGACTGGAGCTCAGTATCTCTTGTGGCAGACATTAATGTGTACTCAGGTAAAGTACTTTGTTAATGCCACTTATAATGTATTTGGAGCCCAGGGTTTGCAATCTTGTTATTTCAGTCACTTTTTATAATAGAGGATTTTATTGTTTTAAATGGTATACTGAAGAATATGGATTCGCCCAGAGACTAAAGGTATAGCAAATGAATGAGCTTGAGGAGTGTCATTTAAATGTAGCATTTGACGATTACTTTTTTTTTCCTTTCCATCACATTGGAAATATTTTTCAGCTTCAATTTTTGATGAATATTTGCTGCATTTACAGATTATCATCGTATGTAGAATAGTGTGCAAGATTACTAAAGTGTAAAATAAGTTGAAATGATGGTAATTTAAAACAAGACTGGTGTAAAGTTGAATATCTATACTGTGTTGTAATGCCCATGGAAAGTGTTTAACCCAGTGGTGCAGAGATTGCATTCATATCCCAATGTCTGGAGGTGGATTAAATGAAATACACTGTATATTTTTATACTTAATTGCTACACAAAGCCCCAACTGTAAACTGCATAGTATCTCATATATCTTTCAAATGTATTCAATACTAGACTTTTGTTTAAAGGCAGTAGTTGATTTTAGATTTACATCTACTACTTCTTTCTGAAACAGGCTTTATATATAATAGCTCCTCACAAAAAAGTAGTTAGACTAAGAAATTTATTGATCACATACACACACTTATCATTGAAGAACAACTAAGTGTATTCATCCCTTTGGGAGTTTTTGCATTTTATTGTTGTACAACACTGAATCACTGTTGATTGAATTGAACTGTTTTTACATTTATCAGCAGAAAAAGAAACTTTAATGTCAAAGTGACAACAGTTCTCTGCATATTGGTCTAAATTAATTACAAATATAAAACAAAGTAAATGATCACATAAGTATTGAACCTTCTCCAAGTAAATATTTAGTAGATGCACCTGTGAACCCGTCTCTCTCTACCAGCTTTGCACATGTTGACACAGCCATTTTCCCCACATTGTTTTGCTCAGACTCTGTCAGGTGTCACTTGGATTGTGAGTGAACTGCCTTTGTCTAGTCCAGCCAGAAATCCTCAGTTGAACTGAGATCTGGACTGTGACTTGGCCACACCAGGACATTCACATTCTTTTTTTTTTGTGCCTTTAAATCTATGTTATATTGTGCCTTAGTATCTATCTACAGTATATGTCTGTCTCTCTATCTATCATATAGTGCCTTTCATATCTATCTATCTAAATTCTTATATACCTACTGACACATACTTTTCACAACAACTTTGGAATGATCACTGCCATATCTTTAAAGAGAAATCTGATATAGATAGATAGATAGATAGATAGATAGATAGATAGATAGATAGATAGATAGATAGATAGATAGATAGATAGATAGATAGATAGATAGATAGATAGATAGATAGATAGATAGATAGATAGATACATACATACATACATACATACTTTATTAATCCCAAGGGGAAATTCACATACTCCAGCAGCAGCATACTGATAAAGAACAATATTAAATTAAAGAGTGACAACAATACAGGTATACAGGCAGACAATAACTTTGTATAATTTTAATGTTTACCCCCCCCCCCCCCCCCCCCCCGGGGTGGCATTAAAGAGTCGCATAGAGTGGGGGAGGAACAATCTCAGCAGTCTGTCGCTGAAGCTGCTCCTCTGTCTGGAGATGATACTGTTTAGTGGATGCAGTGGATTCTCCATGATTGACAGGAGCCTGCTCAGTGCCCATCGCTCTGGCACAGATGTCAAACTGTCTAGCTCTGTGCCTACAATAGAGCCTGCCTTCCTCACGAGTTTGTCCAGGCGTGACCACCACTGCGTAGAAGAGGGCGCTCGCCACAACCGGCTGATAGAACATCTGCAGCATCTTATTGCAGATGTTGAAGGATGCCAGCCTTCTAAGGAAGTATAGTCGGCTCTGTCCTTTCTTACACAGAGCATCAGTATTTGCAGTCCAGTCCAATTTATCATCCAGCTGCACTCCCATGTATTTATAGGTTTGCACCCTCTGCACACAGTCACCTCTGATGATCACGGGATCCATGAGGGGCCTGGTCCTCCTAAAATCCACCACCAGCTCCTTGCTTTTGCTGGTGTTCAGTTGTAGGTGGTTTGAGTCACACCATTTAACAAAGTCCTTGATTAAGTTCCTATACTCCTCTTCCTGCCCATTTCTGATGAAGCCCACGATAGCAGTGTCGTCAGCGAACTTTTGCACGTGGCGGGACTCCGAGTTGTATTGGAAGTCCGATGTATATAGGCTGAACAGGACCAGAGAATGTACAGTCCCCTGCGGCGCTCCTGTGTTGCTGACCACAATGTCAGACCTGCAGTTCCCGAGACGCACATACTGAGGTCTGTCTTTAAGATAGTCCACGATCCATGCCACCAGGTATGAATCTACTCCCATCTCTGTCAGCTTGTCCCTAAGGAGCATAGGTTAGATGGTGTTGAAGGCGCTAGAGAAGTCTAGAAACATATTTCTTACAGCACCACTACCTCTGTCCAAGTGGGAGAGGGATCGGTGTAGCATGTAGATGATGGCATCCTCTGCTCCCACCTTCTCCTGGTATGCGAACTGCAGAGGGTCGAGGGCGTGGCGGACCTGTGGCCTTAGGTGGTGAAGCAGCAGCTGCTCCATGGTCTTCATCACATGTGACGTCAGAGAGACAGGCCGGAAGTCATTCAGCTCACTAGGACGTGATATTTTTGGGACGGGGGTGATGCAAGATGTTTTCCAAAGCCTCGGGACTCTCCCCTGTTCCAGGCTCAGGTTGAAGATGCGCTGTAGAGAACTCCCCAGCTCCAACGCTGTTATTATTAGGCTCTTAATAATAATACATTGTATTCATATAGCGTCTTTCCCATGCTCTTGGACTTACTTGAGACATACAGAACCTTTTCTTTCTAAGGTACTTCAAAAATAATAGCCTTCAGTCTCACCTTGATCAGTGAAAACGATATAAGAAGTTTTTCCCTATTCACAATATGGTACTTGCATTAACTCATTTGTTAATAAAATTCACCAGTCTCGGTGCTTTTCATTTTTTATTTTGTTTAAATGCAGTCTTTGACATTATTATCTCCCTGCATTATGTTATACAATCCCAGATATGTTGGGCTTTCAGATGGATTCATTTATATGGTGCTTGACTTCTTCCTCACAAACATACATGCAGCTTCTAACTTTTTCTGGAAACGCATCAATGATTTCATTTGGCAATTTCCTGTTTGACACAGCAGGACAGTAAAGATGCAGCCAGTAGGGGAGCACCATGTCATGTATTTATTCACCAACATTGGACAAGAGAAGATTGGAAATTCTTTATTAGGTACACCTTGCTAGTTCCCAGTTGGACCCCCTTTTGCCTTCAGAACTGCCAAAATTCTTAATGGCACAGATTCAACAATATGCTGGAAACATTCCTCAGGTATTGTGGTCCATATTGACATGATAGCATCACACAGCTGGTTTAGATTTGTAAGTTGCACATCTATGATGTGAATCTCCCATTCCACCACATCCCAAAAGTGCTCTATTGGATTGATATCTGGTGACTGTGGAGGCCATCTGAGTATAGTGAACTCATTGTCATGTTCAAGAAACCAGCTTGAGATGATTTGAGCTTTGTGACATGGCATGTTATCCATTTGGAAGTAGAAGATGGGGACACCGTGGTCATAAAGGAATGGAATTGGTCAGCAACAATACTCAGGTAGGCAGTGGCATTTAAACGATGCTCAGTTGGTACTAATAGGCCCAAAATGTGCCAAGAAAATATCCATCACTACATTACACCACCGGCAGCAGCCTGAACCGCTGATACAAGGCAGGAGGGATCCATGCTTTCATGTTGATACAAAATTCTGACCCAACCATCTGAATGTCTCAGCAGACGTTGAAACCAGGTGACGTTTTTCCAATCTTCTGTTGTCCAATTTTGGTGAGCCTCTGTGAATTGTAGCCTCAGTCGTCTGTTTTTAGCTGACAGGAATGGCACCCAGTGTGGTGTGGTCTCTTACTGCTGTAGCCCACCTGCTTCAAGGATCGATGTGTTGTGCATTCAGAGATGCTCTTCTGCATACCTCAGTTGTGTCATGTTTCATCCAGAGTTTTCCCCCTGGCTGGGGTTCAAATTCATATTTTCAGTAATTTTATGTCAGCTATTTGCATTTATTTTTATTTATTTATGTTTTTCTGTTTGTATGTTGGAAAAGGAGAAGGGCCTTAGTTATGTCCCTTGAGCTTTGTGGGTGGTCCCACAAGGGGGAAGGCCCCCCCACCCAGGGCATATATAGGGGAGGGCCTCCCATAGTTCCTGGTGATTCATTGAATGTGCTGGAAGAGGAGAGTGTTTGGGTGAGTTTATGTGCTATTGCTTTGCTTTGTTTTCTGGAATATTGGCCCTGTGCACTGCTCTTGACTACACTTCTTAGATTCTGTTTTTTGATACTGTGCTTATTGATATTTTTGAACCTCTGCTCTGTTTTTTCGACCACAATTTTTTGGATTCCGTTTTGGGACTTTGTTTATTGCGTGTTGCCTTGCCATTTCAGGCATCTCCTTATGCTCTTCAGAGCTTTATGGTTTACACAGCCTTTTGGTGAAATTAACCTTTTATTTTATCAAAGATTTGTTTCAGCCCTTTTTGTTTCAAGTAAGGGTGTTTTGATGGTGCTTCCCCCAACTAGTGAGCAGCCTTGGAATTGTTTTTGTAGTTTTGCTTTTTTGAACTCTGGCAACTTCACAACAGGTTGAAATGAGTGGTAATTTGAGTTCCTGTTGCCTTTCTATCAAGTCTAACCAGTCTGGCCATTCGCCTCTGACCTCTGGGATCAACAAGGCTTTTTCACCCAGAGAACTGCCACTCACTGGATATTTTTGCTTTTTCAGACCATTCTCTGTAAACCCTAGGATGGTTGTGTGTGAAAATCCCAGATCATCAGCAGTTTCTGATACAGCAGGGAAAATAAGTATTGAATGCATCAACATTTTTCTCAATAAATATATTTCTAATGGAGCTGTTGACATGAAATTTACACCAGATGTTGGTAACAACCTAAGTAATCCACACATACAAAGAAATAAGTCCATAAATTATGTGTAATAAAGTGGAATGACACAGGGAATAAGTATTGAACACACTTACTGAAATGTATTTAATACTTGGCAGAAAAGCCTTTGTTGGTAATGACAGCTTCAAGGCACCTCCTGTATTGAGAAACTAGTCAAAAGCATTGCTCAGGTGTGATTTTGTCCCATTCCTCCACAAACTCTCTTCAAATCTTGAAGGTTCTTGAGGCCTCTTCTGTGAACTGTGATCTTTCTAGCAGCTTTATTTTCTTTCTCTGAAACCAGTTTGAGAGTTCCTTGGCTGTGTGTTTCAACATATAAACTTTTTTGCAAAATTTGAGTTTTTTTTTTTTTTTGAAATTCACATCTCCATTACCGTTTTTTTATTTTGCAATTTCAAACTGTGCATTAAGGAGGTTAATGGATACGCGGTTATTCACGATCCAGGAGGGCCACAGTGGCTGCAGGTTTTCCTTCCAACTAGATAGAAGACAGTCCTTGCTGAAAGAAAACTTGGTGTTTAAGTATTTGGCTTGTTAATACTTTCAATCATCCGAGAGAAATTTTAATTGCACTGTAGAGTTTCCTTCTCTGTGAACATTATCCATGGGTTTTGTGGACCACAACAGATTGAAACTTAACACTCCTTCCAATTCCCCTCTCATTTATTTGTAAATATTTTTTTTTAACTTCAACGTGCACAGGTTTAAAAGAAAGCATGCTAGCTGGGGAGCCTGCTGGTTTATTGGTTATATGCATTTCATTATTAACTAATATCTGGTTAGAAAACAGGCAACAATTAAAACTTAAGCGGCTAAAAACTAAAATAGGCAATTAAGGGTTCTGAACTGTTACAAGCAAGAGAACTAAAATTAAGCCCAAAAAATGTATTACGGAGGTAGTGAATAAAGTGTTTTAAAGTAAAATCCTGCAGCAACTGCAAACCTCCAGGACTGTTATTGATCTACAATGTAACTAAAATTTGTATTTGATGAATGAAAGTGCTAACAAAGCATATACAGTAGTTAAACACCAAGTTTCACTATCAGCAAGGACTCCGTTCTAAATAGGAAACTGGCTGGAATGAAAGCCTGTAGCCACGGCAGCCCCCGCAAAAGATGATTGAGGACCCCTGACCTAGCCCTCTGCTGCTCATGCAGTGTATCATGAGGCAGATGTTTGCTCGACAGCTTTTCTGGTCACTTTTCCCTGACCATTCCAAACACCAAAGCAAATAAGCATTACTACTGACCAGTCATGAGAGACTTTTGTGGACTTTGGATCGATATGGACGACATCTTCAACACTGTCAAATAATGTGCATGTGATCTTACCAGTGCTAATTTGGACCTCAGATTTCTTCTGCATCAGAGGATTATCATGCTTTGGTTTTTTTATCTGCTGTTTGCATACTGGGTTACGGCGATTACTCAGTCCCTCTTAAGCATATGAGATTTTTAATCCTGCTGTGCAGTCCGTTATTTAGGATTTATGCACCCCAAGCATAGCTATGTAGTGGTACGTATACCCCAAGAAATATTTTTTTTCACGTTTTTAACATAGGTGAACTATCAATATTTGATTTTGATTTAAACACTATTTGTAGATAACTGGAAAAAAAAGGAAAAATTGACTTTGCAATCATTTATTCAATGAGAAATGAACAGATATGCCACTTCTGTCTGTCAAAAAAGTGAAGTCCACCCTTGGCTCTAATAGCTGGTATTGCCCCCTAAGGTAGGAATTTCCTCCAACAAGTCTCTAACAGCAACCTTTCCATCTCCTCCATACAGAATTATTTAAGCTGTGTGATTTCTGATGGATGTCTTGTGTACACAGACCATTTCAAATCCCCCACAACATCTCAATGGGATTCAAAACCAGACTTTGACTTGGCCATTCCAGGACCCTACATTTCTTTACATTTCTAGCCACTTCCTGAAGGATTTACTGGTATGTTTGATGGTTTTGTCATGTTGTAAGGCCCACTTTCAGTTGAGCTTCAGTTTTGTGACAGATGGTCTCAAGGAACCTCTGATCCCTTGATGGATGCCTAGTGGATTCTATGATGGGTGAGCTGCCCAGGCCCTGCTACAGCAATCCACTCTTAAATCATAACATTTCCACCACTATCCTTTATAATTGGGTGTCAGGTTTTTCTGCTCAAAAGCTGACTTTGGTTTTCACCAGACATGTCTTCTGGTACCATGGTCAGATAACTCTATTTTTGCCCCATGTGTTCAGAGCACATTGTTCCAGAAGTCCTGGTCTTTGCCTAGGTGTTCAGGGACACATTTTATTCTTGCCCTGATGTTCTTTCTAGAGAGCAAAGGTTTCCTCCCGAAACACCTCCCATGTAGATCTAATTTGTGTAGCCTCTTTCTAATGGTAGACTAACACACTTTCACATCAACTGTGACAAGAGCTGCCTGTAGGTCACATGATGAAATTTTGGGGTCCTTTGAGATGTCTTTCAGCATTTTGCCTTCTGCTCACAGGAAGAACCTGCTGAGGTAGCCTGGCCTGGACAAGCTAGCAGTTGTTTGAAATCTCCATTTGTAGATGACCATCTGGATAGTGGAATGGTTGACTTCCAGGTGTCCAGGGATTTTCTGAAATCCCTCCCCATTTTCCTACGAATCTACAACCTTTATTGTGGAGGCCTCAGATAGCATTTTTGATCTCTGCATGGTGATTACAGACAGTGTCATGTAAATGTGGCATGATCTTTGTTATGTTGTATCACCTTTACCTATGGCTACTGATTAAAAGAAGATCAAACCCTGATACGTCCACGTATGTTAAAAAGAAGACCCAACACATTACCTACTGTCTCGAGTGGCGGTTCTGGCCAGTACAGTCTCGCTGCTTAGCGAATCATGTTGTTTTTAAACCGTTTAATAAGCGACTGTCGACGTGACAAACAGAAGGCATCGAAAGGAGTCGCGTTTGAAATTCATCAAATCAAAGCAATACCCAAACGACCGCCAGGGCCAAAATCTGCTGCTTCCTCTCACTCTCGAATTACAGATTTTTAAAGTTTTAATATATAGCGGGTTGGAAAATGACTGACTGATTAAAGTTTTAATTCTTATCGCCTCCTTTAACAGTACGAAGTAATCGGTTGCGGTTTTGATTCTTATTCCAAATAGGTTAATTAAAATATATATATATTCACTGTTTCTGCTCGTGTGATCAATGGCTTACTGGACGTAGGGGTCCAGATTTTCCATTTTGACGAAAAACAGAAACAACCCACAGCCCAAACAACAGACACCTCCACCTTTCTAGCACTGTGTGTTCACGCGACAACTTCCAGCAGAAGGCCCGCCCACTTCGCCGTATTGAAGTAAAATCTGTCAGTTAGGAAGCCGCGGCTAAGGTAGGCGGGACAGCGCTGCTACCGCAAGCGTCCTCTATTCACAGAGCATTGTACGTCTCTTGCGGAACGTAGAAGCGTTGCATGAAATGTAAGCGGGGGCACCAGGCTACGCCCCCTGAGCGCAGCAGCTGTCAGTCATAGGGCATTTAAATGGCTTGACTGTACAGCTCGAGCAGTACTGTACAAACAACAGAAGCGCCCTGTTTTCTAACTCGAATCTTGTATCTAAAGACTACGTTGTTTGTACCGTCTGACGTAATAGGCCGCGACAGCTTTGATAAGCGCCAAGTAGCGCTGAACACCCCCTCCTTAATTAGCGTCTTGTCTGCTTCTGATAACCGTAAAAAATGAACGAAGACGCAGAAGAGCTCCAAGCGACGAGAAGCCACTTCGATGAGCTGTGCAGGAAGCTGAACATGGACGAGGCGGCCGGCAATGAGGCGTGGAACAGCTACGAGAGGATCAGTAAGAACTATACATTGGAGGTGAGGTGACAGGGCGCTGGAACTGGCATACGATGTCGAGTGTTATATTGAGCTTGTGCTGTACGTGTGGTCTTTACCCTAGTAGCGTCGCCTTATTAAGTAGCAGCTGTTTTTTCTTCTTCTTTTTTACTCGTTCTTTCTTTTGAGTGAAGAAGCTGCTGCCTTGGATCCGTATGAGTATACAACGGATAAGAGACATAGAATGAGTTCGATTGATTATTGGATTTGATGTGCTGCAAGTTTTCGTTGCCACGATGAGCTGACTGTTAGATAAAAAAAACAGAACTTGTTTGTTTGGGTTAGCTTTTTACAGAACATAAGAGTATTGTCCAATTCTAGGCAGTTCCTGGCTTTAAAAAGACTGATAAAATGATAACGGACATTCTCGAAAATATCAACGTAAATGTGTTGTTATACAGTATAGTCTTCTTAAATAGCTGAGTTGCCAAAAGGTAGGCCTTTTTTATTATAAGCTGAGACAGCAATGAGTGACTAAATAATATGGAGTCATTTTCATCTACAAACATTTTTTGATCCCTATAATTCAAGTCAGTTCATGGTGACCCAGTGTATCTCACTAGGTTTAAATCCCAAGCCTATCCTGGACTGAGTGTCAGTCCATTGCAGAGCGTGCTCACACAGACACAGCGCATACCAGAATTAATTTAGAGATGTCAGTTAACTTGACTTGCTTGTATCCAAGATGTTTGTGGAAAACTGGAAGAATGTGTAAACTCCACTGAGTTGGTGGGACTTGATATCATTTCATCCTGGCGCACCTGGATGATGAAAGGATGATAATGCCAGAACTTTTTATACCTCAACATTTAGTAGTGTTGGCAATATTAGAGCTGGTAATGAAGCCCCAAGAATTGGGACTTCATGCCACCATCTGCAAGTGGATTTTAGACTTCTAACTGCTTTTATTCCACTACACCAACAGTATTCATTGTTAGTCATCAATAAGCACCTTTAAGATCTGCAGCAAATAATATCTGAAATTTGACATATCCAAAGGTTTCAAGGCAAGGCCCACATTATCATAGTAATACTACACTAATCAAGGCTGTACAGATTGACAGTATCCTTTCATTCACACTGATTTTCAACACAGGCACCCAGGGTAGTGGCCTTAGCCTCCTTCGTTACTCCTTGCTCACCAATGTGTTTGTGGCCAGACCAAGGCCAACTCCATTGATACCACCATTTTAGGCCTTTTACCGAATGATGATAAGATATCTTAAGGCCATGTCACATTACGTGACATTTTCAACAGTTTTGAGTAGGAGTTTTCATTTTACTTAATTCGAGAAAGTCAGAGGCAGCTGGTGGTGTGCTGCCGTCAAAGCCGGTCATGTAGTCTGTCATGTCCATTGACTCACTTCTGTAAAACTAAACAGGTCTGATTATGTCTTTAGTCGTATGGGTGGGCTTTGTATGCATGAGAGCTGACAACAAATGAACGCTCATCCAGAGGTACAATGCATATGATGCAGTGACAAGGAATAAGGAACACAGGTGTTTGGAACCTCACAACCTCACAAACAGAAGAGAAGCTGATCTGTCTGATGTGTTTTTTTGTAATGTACCAAGAGATAATTTAAAAAGGAAAAGAAAAGGCATAGACTACTGCTGAACATGCCATACCCATTAACTCTTCATAAGGCACCAATCCTGTCCTGCAGTACGTTTATTGGCTGTCAGAAAAAAGGGCAAGTATGATTGTGCTCAAAGGCCGGCAAGCACTCCATAAATTAGACATTCTTAGAGACTTTGTGTATGGTGAATAGATATGAGCCGGTGATAAGATCAGCAACTGCTGTCGGCAAGTCTGGCCTACCCCGTGACTAGAAGTTATTAGGGCTGTGTGTTGGCAAGAATCTCACCATACAACAAATGTAATGCAGGTATTACAATTCTATATATTGCAAAACTGTAAGCAAGGCAATATCCATCCATCCATCCATTATCCAACCCGCTGAATCCGAACACAGGGTCACGGGGGTCTGCTGGAGCCAATCCTAGCCAACACAGGGCACAAGGCAGGAACCAATCCCGGGCAGGGTGCCAACCCACCGCAAGCAAGGCAATATATTGCAATTTTTTATAAATCTAAGTTTAGGAAACTGTCATAGTATAAAGAATGCACTACCATATGCATAAAATCTGAGTAAAAAAGTTTACATTTTTATGAAGTCAGAACAGTGGGCTCTACAACTGCATTTATTACAGTCCCTGTAACATTAAACATCATATCACTACTTTTTTGTGCAATCTGAGTAAAGGAATTAATAGGTGTCTATATCAGTAAAAAAAAATTAAAGTGCTTGTACTTTTAGATCCTGCTTTAAAGATTCACAGTATGCTTCAGTATTTCTCAAGTAGTTAATAAAAGTAAATGCATAATCCCTGTAACATCCAACATCATAAAACTGCAATCTGAACAAAGGAATTAACATTTTTCTATATCAGTAAAAAAAAAAAAATAAAAGTGCATGCAGGATTCTTTACGTTAAACAGTTTAAAAAAAAAACATGAATAGACAGTGTTATACAGAGTATATATACTGACAGTATATGTATTAAATTATGCTTTAAAGATTCACATTCTGTTGTAGTATGTATGCCACCAGTTTTTAATTTCTCAATCTCAAGTAGTTAATAAAAAAAAATGCATAGTCCCTGTAACATCTGACATCATAACACTATTTTTTCTGCAATCCGAACAAAGGAATTACATCTGCCTGTGTCAATGAAAATTAAAAGTGCTTTGCAGGATTCCTAAAGAAACTGTTAAAAAAACACAAACAGATCCTTAACTTGGATTGCACTTTGTTATTACAGCTTGTATGTACTGTATGTCAGTGCTTATTTTTTAATGTCAAGGTTTATGTGGAGGAAGATGAGCTGGTCAACATGCCTAACGTTTAGGACACTTCTCTGTGCGGTAAAAATGTCTCCTGTGGGGAAGACAACTCTAAATCCAGAGGCGCTTGTGCCAGGAATGCACAAGAAACACTTTGTTACTGTGGATAACTGAGGGTAGTCATATTAGTAGTCCCTTCCACCAACTGAGAGGATTTTCTGGGAACTGCAAAGGAGTTTCTTCTCTAAACCTCCTAATCTCAGTTGTAGTAGCATCATGTGCAGATTTTGGTGTAGCATTATCTTTGGTAGGGGCAAATATAGCTCCACACAAGTCTGCAAGTGCACATGAGCTCCTTGTTCTCTTCATGGGCGGCTGGGGCATGGAGGCAGAGCCATTCTTGTAGTGAGGTGGGTGATCAACCTCCTCTGACTGGTCAGTTTCCTCCACCAGACTATCTATCTCCTGTTGCTGCTGAAAAACATCAAAGCACAAATCAAACTAGGACTGGGCAGAGTGGTGGCTCTGTGGCTAAGGATCTGCGCTGGTATGTGGAAGGTTGCTGATTCAAATCCTGTTACTGCCAGAAGGGATCCTACGCTAATAAGCCCTTGAGCAAGGCCTTTAACCTGAAAATTGCACCCAGGGCACTTTACAGTGGCATTCTGATCACCAAAGGTCATGTGAAAAGACAATTTCTCCTCCAGGAATAATCAAGTATATCAAAATCAAAATTGATTTTACAGTAAACATACATTAACTACCACAACACATAATCTGAACCCAAATTCATCCTATTGCACATTTCTACTTTTGTGCATAATTATCCAGCTATTAAAACTAAATTGTCATTATTTAATGTATGTAATAAAAACAAATAGCCAGATTTATTAATTTATTTACTTACATTATGTTGCTTTTTTATGGCAATCGCAACAGCATCAGTCATTTTGCAGTAAGTCTCATTAATCTCTGCTTTCACAGAGAAAAGGTAGATCCTTAAAACTAGGACCAAGAGCTGATGCCATGCACAGTGTTACCCTCTCACTGGCATATCGCTTTCCAAGATCTTGTGCTATTCCAGCCTTGATGTCCTTCACTATCTGTGTGTCACCCAGACAAGTATGGCATAAATTGGTGCCATGATAGACAAAGTAAACATGCTCTCCTGTGACATTACCAAGGTGGCATCCTTCGTTGGCTTGAGTGCCTTGAGCACTACCCCAGTTCATGTGATGCAAGCCTCGCTCAGTGTGAAAATATCCTTTTCACTCTTTCTGACGTCTGTTCAAAGGAGTGCAGCATAGCTGGTTGGTTGTTGCTCTAAAAATCTTTCTATCATGTCACAAGAGCTTCTCCACCTTGTGAGAATGTCTGCAATTAACCTGTGTTTTGGTAGCTGGTGGTTGGCTATAGTACTGCATCTGGAAAAGGTTGTAACATGCCTGATCCTGCTGAGTAGTCACTCCACCATTGGCAATTTCATTGCTTTCTACAAGAAAAGATTCAGGTTGTGTGCAAAACATCATGTATGTGCCATGTCTGCAAGTCCAGCCATGATGTTTATGTTGGTTGCATTGTCTATTACAGTGATGGGCTCTTTCATTTCTGATCTCCATTCATTAATGGCCTCCTTTAGTAATGCTACGAAGTTCTCTTGAGTGTGGCTGTTATGCATCGCTCTTGTTTGTAGCACATACAAGTACAACTTTCACTCATCTGTGATGTGGTGTGCCATTATGGTTATGTATGATTCAATGGCCCTGGATGTTCAAGCATCTCATGTCAAAGCGACTCTCACAGCTGAGCTGAGAAATTCCAGTACCCTCGTCTTCACCTCCTCATACAACTTGGGTACAATGATGTCAGTAATTTGTTGTTGGGAGGGTCTGCTGTAACGAGGCTCTATTATATTCACCATATTTCCGAAGCCTTCATTCTCTACAACACTGAGAGTGCACATATCTTTGCAAATGAAATAGAGTATTGACAGAGTTATTTTAGTTGTACGAGTTGAGGTCTATGCTAAGTTCGGTGTGTGGATTTGTTCCAAAGTGAGTTGAGAGGGATCTACTCATTTAATGTTTGCCATTTGCTGCTCCTCTAGCTGTACAGTATATCAGAATGGTGTCTGGCTAAGTGTGCTCTCAGATTCATTGTGTTTCCAATTATTTCATTTTGGCCTGACACATTTTGTAGATGGCATTGCTTCTTTATTGTAGAAGCCAAAATGAGCCCACACTCACACACTGTACTCTTCAGGAGCTGGTCTTGCTCTTCGGGATTCAGCCATCAGTGGTAACATTAGTAGTCCACTAGGTTTGCTAATGCTAACGTTAGGGTTGTGCTGTTATGCTACTTCTCGTCTCAGTTTACATTGTTACGTTAGCTAAAGAGCGATTACAACACTGCCATCTAGTGTTCAGGGGGTGTAAACACAACACAACATGAACCACTGTGTGCCATGAATCTTTGCATGTAAACTAATAATTAAAAAAGTGATAGTGTTTCTGAGAGTTGATGCAGTATCACAAAACATAATACTGCAATACTCAAGTGTATCACTATTTTTTTTACACACGTAGAAGTTATGTAATGTGAGATCAGCTTTCTAGAGATTTGTCGTTTGACACAGTGCTGCCAGGACATCTTAATATCATTAAAACCAGAGAGCTGGCCATAGACGCCAGGAGTCAGACCACACTTCTATTTATCTGTTGGGATGCTGTGTAGAATTTTAACAGCTTTACATTTCTTAGAGTCACCATCCCAGGGGCACAACAAATCTAGACTATTATCAAATAGAGTCTTGGGTGTCCAGACATCTGAGAAAAGCATCTATTCTCACTAAGCCCAGTTTGTGCTCAACAGAGTCCATTCTCAACAGCTACATAGCATCCTAGTATTGCACCTGTTCAGCCCTGGACCATTAAGGTGGTGAAGAATAATGTTACTATAGCACCAGTTTAACACCCTTCTTTTTTGGATATATTTAACACACACAGTCTTATAGGGGGGTAAGAAGAGAATTATTAAAGACTTCAGAAGTTCTTGCACAGTTGCATTTTTCCCACTTCCATTCACGACTATTAACACTGACAACTAGATTCAGGGTCACTAAGCACATACTGATAAGTGTATAAATGTTTCTTGTGTATAGCATTTGATGTTATATTTAATGAATGGCATCATATTCATTGTTGTTGATATTTTACTACTGTCACAAATCAGTGGAGGGACATGCAAGTGAAAATTTTATTGAGTTATATAAACTTGTGCACACATTTTCTTATCTGCCTCCTGAGTAGTCTTTTGGCACAGCTGTTCTGATTTTAACTGAAGAGACAAAAATAAAGCCAAGAAGATGTTAATAAGTGTTAAGAGACCAACAAAAGTCAGTTTCAGTAAGTCTACTATTAAACAAGAAGTTACTTGCGTAATTTACCTTCAGATTGTCAGACTGGCTGAACAGAAAACCTTCAGCTAAAACATTCTCCAGGGTTGTGATTAGACCACCCCATTCAAGTGAGTGTCTCCAGTTTAAAATTAAGGTGATACTCTTCTGGGTTAGCTGGTAATGGCAAAGGTTGAAGAAGTAAAGTAACAATAAGAAAAAGGTTACCACTCATTCCAAAGCAGATTCATTCCCCAAAAACATTCACTGCCTGCCATCTCCATCAAACAATAAGCGAGTACTACTTTTGTGCAGTTCAGGTGAATATAGCACTTTACTTTTCTTGGCCCCTACTCCAGTATAATCTCTTAACCTGTCTTGTACACAATTCAAGATCTCAGTTTTTAACTGCTCATTCTGCTTGTACAGTGCTTAATTCAGTGTATGTCTGTGGAAGAAATCCATGCATTTGGCTGCTTTGTAGCACTGGATGTCATCACTGTGTCTCCTGTTAAGCTGTGATAAGACAGACAGTATGCTATTAGGAAATCCTCGTCTCTTATCTAGAAAGTAGAAGTTCTTTGAATTTGATCTAAAAAAGGTGTTTATGGCTCAGCCCTTATATTTGCAACATTCTCTTCAATATAGTCAAACTGTCAAGTTGTATTTTAGGATTACTGCTTATTAATTAATATAAAACACAGATTAATTGATCTCATAGGTATTCAACACCTTTAAGTCCGTATTAAGTAGATGCTGCTTTGTCAGCCATGATAGTCTTGGGTCAGCCTTTCTCTATCAGCTTTGAACTTCTCCACACTGCCACTTCTCCTCATTCTTCTTTGCAAGTCTGCTCAAATTCTGTCAAGTGTCATGGAGATTGTGTGTGAGCAGCCTTTGTTAAGTTCAGCCACAACGTCTCTATTGGATTGAGATCTGGACTATAACTCACCCACTCCAGGACATTAATGTTTTTATGCCCTTCCAGTGTAGGTTTGCCGTTGCGCATGGGGTTGTTTTCTTGCTCCCAGTGAGCAGTTTTTTTTCAGACTGCATCACGTTTTCCTCCAGAAATTCTCTGGATTTCTCTGAAGTCTTTTGTAGAAATCTTTTTAAAATCTTCCATGGCTTGCTGCAGAGAAGCAGCCCTACGCAGTGTAACATGATGTTTAGACTCTTGGCTAAAAAGCTCAATTTTGGTCTTATCAGACCATACAACTTTCTTCCAGCTGACTTCAGAATCTCCCATGTGTCTTCTGTCAAACTCTAGCCAATATGTCTTGTGTATGCTTTTAACAGAGGCTTTCTCTTTGCCATTGTCCCATAAAGCTGTGACTGGTGAAGTACCCAGCCGCAGTTGGTGTCTGCACAGTCTCTCCAGCTTTATCGACTGTAGTTTGTACCTCTCTCACAGTTAACAGAGGACTCTTGGTTGCCTCACTTATTAGTCTACATCTTACATAGTCGCTAAGTTTTTGTAGACGGCCTGCTGTAGGTAGATTTACAGCTGTGCCATAAGCTTTCTATTCCTTAATGATTGATTTATCTTGACTCCAAAAGATTTTCAATACTTGGATATTTTCTTGTTTCCATCCCCTGACTTAAGCTTTTCTATCATCTTTTAATTTAGTTACTTGGTGAGTTCTTTTGTCTCCAATGTGTAGGTTAGGCCACCCTATTGACTCACAACTAGATGGCCCTTGCATATACTGTACAGAAGCATATAAACTACATTTAGTTAACACCCCAGATAGGTGATCTCCACTGAACTAATTAAGGGACTTCTAAAAACAACTGGCTGATCCAGTAATGATTTAAGTATGTCACATTAAAGGGGGTGAATATTAGTTAATGGTTTTGTGTTTTATATTTGTAGTTAATTTAGACCACTTTGCAGAAATCTGTTTTGACTTTGACATTAAAGAGTCTTTGTCTGGTGATCAGTGTCAAAAAGCCAAATTAAACCCACTGTGATTGAATGTTGTGTAGCAATAAAATGGGAAAGCTTCCAAAGGAACAAATGCTTTTTATAGAAACTGTATTCTACTTAATTCTGCTTACGTCTTTGGAAGATATCCATGCATTTGGCAACTTTGTAGCACTGTATGTCACCACAATGTCTCCTGTTAAGCCGTGATAAGACAAACAGTATGCTGATACTCTGATCTCTTGTCTAGAAAGAAGCAGTTCTCTCAATATGAATTTGATCTTAAAATAACAGAACACAAGTACAATTTCCTAATTATCATGTAATTACATTTGAATAGTCAATGATGAATCTGATGGTTATTTATGGCTTAGCCCTTCAGTGTGGTCAAACTGTTGTGTTATTATTTTAGGAATATTGCTAGAATGCAATGTAAATGAGTGCAACTTTAATTTCCTGTCTGGATTTTTGCAGTGCTTTATTTATCCAATATTAACAACATCCCATAAAGGGATATTCAAGAAATTGCTGAAATTTCAAAAGCAGCACACTAAATACAAGAAATGTCTAAGAACAAGAAAAGGGTGTAAAAGAATGCATTTGTGAAAGGTGGTCATCTAATAACATAAACCATGATATTAAATTGGGACCAAACTTAAGAAAGAGGTTATTTTAATATATATATATATATATATATATATATATATATATATATATATACACTAGGGGGCTCTGCCCCCTGCTCGGTTCGCTTGCCAACCCCCGTGTTTGGTTTACCGGATATACAATACAATTTATTTCTTGTATAGCCCAAAATCACACAATGGGCTTTAACAGGCCCTGCCTCTTGACAGCCCACCAACCTTGACTCTCCAAGAAGGCAAGGAAACTCTAAAAAAAATCCTTGAAGGGAAAAAATGGAAGAAACCTTGGGAAAGGCAGTTCAAAGAGAGACCCCTTTCCAGGTAGGTTGGGCGTGCAGTGGGTGTCAATAGGAGGTCAATACAATACAGTACAATACATAGAACAGAATAAATCCTCAATACAGTATAAAAATAAAAATTCTAGAAGTATGGAGTAGAATTTCACATTAGATGATATCACATAATATGATTTGGATTTGTTTTAAGTCCTGGAGACCTCATTCATCAAGCTGCCTCCCCCATTTTGCCATTCCACATCTGAAATAGCGCTAATCCTATGAAAGGACCCCTCATTCCCACGTCCCCATTCATCAGGGATGACTTTACCTTAGGCAGGCAATCTACAATTTAAAGAGATTGTTATTTTCTTGTGAATTGTTACATATGCATTATTTTCACTTTTACTTTAAAAACTTTTGTAAAAACAATACTTGTTTTGTTTATTTCCTGACCCACGCGTGGTTACATCTCTTTCTTCCCAGATGTATAATACTGCTAGTGTTGTGAAGGGTGTTGCGGCTGAACGTACGCTAAGGATATGCCTTTGGATCATTTGCTGTCTTTTTGCTGCTTGCTATCTGCCTCTTCTGCCTGTCACATGTCGTTGTTTTAAAAGCTCGGAGCACATGATGCTTGTCTGCCAAACGCAATCCAACAACTGTTAGCTTAGAGGTCTGTTGACTTGTTGTAAATGATGGCTCACTGCCTGGTCTCGTGTGACGTTGTAAAAGCAATACCTGTCTTTTATTTCTGGCCCCGGGCGAGGTTGAATTCTTTCTTGCAGGATGTATACCGCTGCTTGCGTTCGAAGGGGTGGGGGTGCTGCCCTTCAATCTTTTTAAAGCCTGTACAGCCGCTGTCCTTTTTGCTATGGCCCTGGGACAATCTCTTGGCACCAAGTCTCATGTTTACGGTCCCCGCGAGATGCACCGTGGGAAGTCTCCTTGGTCTCGCGGGTCTTTAAAATGTCTTTCGAGATGATCACGTATCGTAGCCTTGCATTTGCTTTCCATTCCAGGATTTTCTTTTATATACATATATATATATTCACGACATTCGTAGTCTGTGTCACAATCTGATTGTATGGGTGGTTACCTACCAGGTAACGCTTTGTGGTTGGCCAGCAATCTGCTAACATCCGCCACGGTGCCCTCAGTTTGTGAGGAGCAGATCATAGAATGGTTGAAATAGTTTACTGTCAAATAAATGCAAAGAGTACGCAACACGTGTTTCGCCCTCATTCTGGGCTCATCAGGCGTACACATTCCACTGCACTCCCTCTCGGGAATCGAACCTCGGACGTCAGCGCCAGAGGCGATGCCCCTAACGTTGCGCCACGGTGTGTGGCAAATAAACGAACCACACGCCGTGGCGCAACGTTAGGGGCATCGCCTCTGGCGCTGACGTCCGAGGTTCGATTCCCGAGAGGGAGTGCGGTGGAGTGTGTACGCCTGATGAGCCCAGAATGGGGGCGAAACACGTGTCTCATACTCTTTGCATTTATTTGACAGTAAACTATTTCAACCATATAATATATATGTTTTATAATTTTTATGACCGAACACAGCCACATCTGATACAAACTGGTCAGTAACTGAAATGTGAACAAAAGTCTCAGAAGAGAGTGTTATCCTCCAGAATCCTTGCATAGAGTTCCTGTGTAATTTCATATTAGTTTTAACATTCTGATTTTTTTCAATTTAAACCACTTTTAGAACTGGGCCTGTGCCATTTATTGAATTTTTTTTAATTGTTCCTTGTACTAGACTACCGCAGACTTTATCAGAACTGAGTTTCAAATTGGATAATCCAGTATGTTCTGTTCTTCTAAATGTTACTTACAGAATTATATATTCAGAAAGCCTTTATATAAAATGTGTTTTAGTGTCTTTTTGTTCCAATTTGTTTTTAATCTTTGTGTTTTCTGTGATATTTTCTAAGAAGACTTCTATAAGGACACTCAATGCTAGTTCATCATCACCTTCTATAATGAAGCCTGCGTAATCCAGTTCAGGGTTTCACTGGTTGGAGTGTACTCTAGCAGCAATGGGCACAAGCCATGAACCAACCTTAGTGCCAATCCATTACAGGGCAAAATCATTCATTACAGGCCAGTTGTGAGTTGCCAGAGTTTGCATTTCTGATTCACAATTGGCTGGTTTTATTCCAGATTAGTTTCACAGTTTGAGTTCACTCTCGGCTTGCACAGTCTTTTAGCCTCTTCTTTTTCTTACTGAATGTCAGTCTTTTATTGTTTAAAAATGTATATATATAATATATATATATATATATATAATTGGTATGTCTAAAAATGTATCTCTACATCCAACTTCACTAAATAAGGGTGCAATGTTTTGTTGTTTAGCAGGTTTCATGCCATGCTGGATCTCTTGGTATTTTATTGTTTTATGCCTTGTGCATGTTTATTCTGCTTTAGAGCTTCCTTTGTGAAAATATATTGCCACAAGGCAACTTCCTCACACACAGTGGAGGACTGAGACTGTGCTGACTGCTGCTTCACAGGTGATGTTTCTGGAGGCAGGCTTCCCTTCTCAAGTGTGGTAAAGAAAAGCAAACAGAATTAAACATCTGTGCTGCAGCTGTTCTGAAGATTGCATAATCCTTGCATTGTTGTTTATTACAGAGTTTTAATAATGCTCATCACAAGACCTTGTTTTATTGTATGCATTGTTTTTACTAAAGGAACACTGTCAAATGATTAAACAGATACAAAAATAAAAAATGGAAAAGCAAAATTATCTCAAATTTGATACCAAATGAGTGAAAATCCTTTCATATGTTTTCTGTCCTTAGGGTTTCATCTGCTGGGGTCACAATGCCTAGTGCTGTCCACTGGTTATAAACATTGGGTTTCTAGATTACAAAGCAGCTGTCTCATCCAGAGGAGCTAAAGAAAGAAAAAGAGACCTCAGCAGATGAGACAGCCTCTAAACTGCAATGATATGTGATGTCAGGCTTGCTTTATCTCACCCAAACCTTCATGCATACACCTGGACTGTTACATATATGTCTGTGCTAATAATATATTAAGTGGGTAGAGTGCAGTCCAGAGCCGAGATGTGATGTTCCAGGCTTGTGCACAAATTGTGTAAATTTGCCTTCAAATATAAGCAATGCACTCCTTGAGATTAGGGTATCTGTTCTGCCTAACCTGTGCACATTTTGCTGAACTGACTCACAACAACTCATCCTTCATTTTGCTGTAGGGAAATGCACTGCACTGGCTTGCCTGTGCCCTGTATGTGTCATGTAGGCAGATGGTGCCAACTGTGAGCAACCGAACAGTGGAAGGAAACTACGTGTCACTTGCCAAGATCCTCCATGGCTCAGAGTTGAGGTAGGTGGCTGGGGCTACACACAATGCAGTACTCTTGTAGTAGTAAAATTTTTTAAATCTCAGCTGTTTAAATAGTAGGTTTAAAGACGTATTAAAGACATACTGTATATGATAGTTTATCCTATAGAGTCCAAATAAAGAACTTAAGTTGTGAAGATGAAATGTTGACTGCGGAGAAGTCACTAAACTCACACATATATATATATATTTTCATTCCTCACTAAACCTTAGACAAGTGGTTCTCATGTTCAATACTGTGGTCCACCTCGGGCTGTTGGCTTTTGTTCCAATAATCAGTGATTTATTTTTACATTCATTTTGTCTGTTTTTTTCAATTTTCATTTAGAAAAATGCATTAACTGTTTGATTTACCTGCGGTGGGCTGGTGCCCTGCCCGGGGTTTGTCTCCTGTCTTGCTCCCTGTGTTGGCTGGGATTGGCTCCAGTAGACCCCCGTGACCCTCTAGTTGGGATATAGCGGGTTGGATAATGGATGGATGAATGTTTGATTTATTGTACATTTATAAGAAGTTAAATATTTATATTTTTGCCATATCCTTTGATGCTTAACTCTGTTTTCAGTCACTGTTTTGCGGAGTTTACTCTCCTAATTGTATCCGAATACTGACACTTAATGACAAGCATAGCAGACACCAAGCAACCCTGACAGATAAAGGGCAGCTGCTGTATTTCAGTATTACCCACTTGTGTGTTTACTAGTAAATAAATGGCTTAAGTAATCTGAAAAATAATAAAAAACAGTTAAAAGCAAAAAAGAATTCTTATTCCTTCTTTGTTCAGTAATAACCAGTTGTAATGTCTGGATTGATACAGAAGACACAAGCTGGATAGTTAAAAAAAAGAAACTGGTTAGGATGATAACCTGCAGTTACCGAGGGCTCCAGGACTGAACTTGAGACCCACTACCCTGGACTATTTCATGAGCAGAAGTGTGCTTGTGGAATTATTGAAATGTATATTGCAGTTAATTAACTATGTATTAACTATAATTGGGTGCAGTACAGCTTTTACTAATTCTACAACTGGATCAAGCAGTTTGTTCTGGTATACATTGTAAGGGAGTGGGAAAAACTGAATCAATATTTTTATTGTTTACCATCTAATGCCTTGTCCAGCAGGCCATTTATGCACTTAAATTACCAGTTGTGTTAATAAATATTAATATTGTTTCATATTTGTAAAGTGAGAAACTTACAGAATGTCTTTGCTAATGTTTTAACCAGCTTAATAGAGTTTTTCAATAAAATGAAGAAATGGGAGGACATGGCCAACCTTTCCCAGGAATTTCGGGAACGTACCAAAAAACTGGAGCGTAATTTTACTGTATCTGCTGTCATTTTCAAGAAATACATTCCCATATTTAAGAGCATCTTTCGAGATCCTCATGAAGAGCCCCAGAGGCAACAAAGGAGCAGAAAACAAAGGTACGCAGTTGAAAATAATAGTCTTTTTTTTCCTATTCATGGCAAGGCCTCTTGTTCTATGAATGAACTATCAATGAAAATGGGCATAAATTATCATCAAACAATTATTCAAACAGTGCAATAATGTGATATTAAATGTATAACAAAAAGTTACAACAAATATACATTATAAAAGAGAATGCAGTGACATAGTATGACATTCTATGCTCTGTATGCAATGGGTATAAAAGTATGTAGGGGTTATGATCCTGATGGCCTCACCAGATGTGAGTATGTCAGTTATTATGTGGTGCATGGAAAGTAAAAAATCAGTGAAAATTTTGAATTGACTGAATTGAATTGAATTGAATTGACACACAAATCTAGGTGTAGAGGGACAGTGTACATGAGTAGCTCCAGACTAAAATTTTCTCTAGGACTGTCTCCTGTGGCATAACAGCATTCTTGACAAGCACAATTCACACGTAGGTGTTAGTAACAAACTGAGGCTGTGATACTATATATATATATGTATGTATGTATGTATGTGTATATACTGTATGTGTATGTGTATATATATATATATATATATATGTATGTGTATGTATGTGGTATAGCGGGTCCATAGCTCACATCAAGAGGCCGGTTTTAAATAAATAATCAGCTTAGCGAAGGGGCATGGTGGTAGTGTGGCTCAAGCAGTTTCAGGAGAATTCGTGATATGGGTGTTTCTCACCTAAGTGCACAGGTGAGAAACCGTTTGCATCCGTGATTGTTCCTGGGGCTGCTGATTTGTCACAGCTGCCATGTCCTCTTCATAAATAGAAGCGCGAGGCGGCTATAAAGAAAGAAGAAAAAAGGAAGGAAGGAAAAAAGACGGAGGTTGCAGGAAGTAGCGTCGAGAGATCAGTCATGTGGAGTGAAGGCCAGCTGCAGAAAGGGCGACTCTCCTGTTGTGTGGCCCAGATGGGAGAAGCAGGAGAGCCGCCAGGTAAAAGACACAGGGCTTTGGATTGGTTATAAAGAGACTGCTTCCAGCATTGTTTTAACCTCATTTTAAAGGATTGTTTTTTTTCTGTGTTGTTTTAACCTCCACTGTTTCATTCGTTTTATGGATTATTTATTTAATGATTTGAAGCACTGCACTTTATTTAATTTGGATACTGTTTTGTTGTTTTAAATAAAAGCACTTTTACAATTACACCATCCCCTTGCTCCATTGTTATGCCTCACTGCCAAGCTCATCTGTAACATTACCGATGGTGAAGGGTTCAAGGTCTTCCGGACAGACGATGGGAGCGAACCTGCATTGTCACAATGTATATTTGTGTACATATATGTATGTATATGTATATAGGTATG